>NC_133332.1:20087426-20295097 GCF_042186555.1 Aquarana catesbeiana
TTTGTATTCCTATTTGTGTGACTTATACCGAAACTAATTGACCTGTGATCACTGTTTTCTAAATAGCTCCGTATTTCCACATCCGTGATCAGGTCAGTATTGTTGGTAATCAGTAGGTCTAGTAACACTTTGTTTCTAGTTGGTGTGTCTACATCTGACCCATGAAATTGTTCTGCAAGACATTTAGGAACTGGCGAGCCTTAGATGAATGTGCGGTTCCCTCCACCCAGTCTATGTCTGGATGATTAAAACCCCCTAATATGATAACACTTCCCATCTACAATTGTAGATGGGAAGTCTTATCTACAATCCAAATTGTGATAGGAGGTCCTTCTCTGCCTCCTCCCTCAGGTTAGGGGGCCTATAGCATACTCCCAGTTAGGGATGAGCTTCGAGTTCGAGTCGAACTCATGTTCGACTCGAACATTGGCTGTTCGCAAGTTCACCGAACAGCGAACAATTTGGGGTGTTCGCGGCAAATTCGAATGCCGCGGAACACCCTTTAAAAGTCTATGGGAGAAATCAAAAGTGCTAATTTTAAAGGCTAATATGCAAGTTATTGTCATAAAAAGTGTTTGGAGACCTGGGTCCTGCCCCAGGGGACATGGATCAATGCAAAAAAAAGTTTTAAAAACGGCCGTTTTTTCAGGAGCAGTGATTTTAATAATACTTAAAGTCAATCAATAAAAGTGTAATATCCCTTTAAATTTCGTACCTGGGGGGTGTCTATAGTGTGCCTGTAAAGGGGCGCATGTTTCCTGTGTTTAGAACAGTCTGACAGCAAAATGACATTTTGAAGGAAAAAACTCATTTAAAACTACCCGCGGCTATTGCATTGCCGACAATACACATAGAAGTTCATTGATAAAAACGGCATGGGAATTCCCCAAAGGGGAACCCCGAACCAAAATTAAAAAAAAAAAATGACGTGGGGGTCCCCCTAAATTCCATACCAGGCCCTTCAGGTCTGGTATGGATATTAAGGGGAACCCCGGCCAAAATTAAAAAAAAAAAATGACGTGGGGTTCCCCCTAAATTCCATACCAGACCCTTCAGGTCTGGTATGGATTTTAAGGGGAACCCCGCGCCAAAAAAAAAAAAAAAAAACGGCGTGGGGTCCCCCCAAAAATCCATACCAGACCCTTATCCGAGCACGCAACCTGGCAGGCCGCAGGAAAAGAGGGGGGGACAAGAGTGCGGCCCCCCCTCCCTCCTGAACCGTACCAGGCCACATGCCCTCAACATTGGGAGGGTGCTTTGGGGTAGCCCCCCAAAACACCTTGTCCCCATGTTGATGAGGACAAGGGCCTCATCCCCACAACCCTGGCCGGTGGTTGTGGGGGTCTGCGGGCGGGGGGCTTATCGGAATCTGGAAGCCCCCTTTAACAAGGTGACCCCCAGATCCCGGCCCCCCCCCCCTGTGTGAAATGGTAAGGGGGTACATAAGTACCCCTACCATTTCACGAAAAAAGTGTCAAAAATGTTAAAAATGACAAGAGACAATTTTTGACAATTCCTTTATTTAAATGCTTCTTCTTTCTTCTATCTTCCTTAATCTTCTGGTTCTTCTGGCTCTTCTGGTTCTTCTGGTTCTTCCTCCGGCGTTCTCGTCCAGCATCTCCTCCGCGGCGTCTTCTGTCTTCTTCTCCTCGGGCCGCTCCGCACCCATGGCATGGGGGGGAGGCTCCCGCTCTTCTCTTCTTCTCTTCTTCTTTTCTTCTTTTCTTCTTTTCTTCTCTTCTTCTCTTCTTCTTCATTTTCTTCTCCGGGCCGCTCCGCAATCCATGCTGGCATGGAGGGAGGCTCCCGCTGTGTGACGGCGCTCCTCGTCTGACAGTTCTTAAATAACGGGGGGCGGGGCCACCCGGTGACCCCGCCCCCCTCTGACGCACGGTGACTTGACGGGACTTCCCTGTGGCATTCCCCGTGACGTCACAGGGAAGTCCCGTCAAGTCACCGTGCGTCAGAGGGGGGCGGGGTCACCGGGTGGCCCCGCCCCCCCGTTATTTAAGAACTGTCAGACGAGGAGCGCCGTCACACAGCGGGAGCCTCCCTCCATGCCAGCATGGATTGCGGAGCGGCCCGGAGAAGAAAATGAAGAAGAAGAGAAGAAGAGAAGAAAAGAAGAAAAGAAGAAAAGAAGAAGAGAAGAAGAGAAGAGCGGGAGCCTCCCCCCCATGCCATGGGTGCGGAGCGGCCCGAGGAGAAGAAGACAGAAGACGCCGCGGAGGAGATGCTGGACGAGAACGCCGGAGGAAGAACCAGAAGAACCAGAAGAGCCAGAAGAACCAGAAGATGAAGGAAGATAGAAGAAAGAAGAAGCATTTAAATAAAGGAATTGTCAAAAACTGTCTCTTGTCATTTTTAACATTTTTGACACTTTTTTCGTGAAATGGTAGGGGTACTTATGTACCCCCTTACCATTTCACACAGGGGGGGGGCCGGGATCTGGGGGTCACCTTGTTAAAGGGGGCTTCCAGATTCCGATAAGCCCCCCGCCCGCAGACCCCCACAACCACCGGCCAGGGTTGTGGGGATGAGGCCCTTCTCCTCATCAACATGGGGACAAGGTGTTTTGGGGGGCTACCCCAAAGCACCCTCCCAATGTTGAGGGCATGTGGCCTGGTACGGTTCAGGAGGGAGGGGGGGCCGCACTCTCGTCCCCCCCTCTTTTCCTGCGGCCTGCCAGGTTGCGTGCTCGGATAAGGGTCTGGTATGGATTTTTGGGGGGACCCCACGCCGTTTTTTTTTTTTTTTTGGCGCGGGGTACCCCTTAAAATCCATACCAGACCTGAAGGGTCTGGTATGGAATTTAGGGGGAACCCCACGTCATTTTTTTTTTTAAATTTTGGCCGGGGTTCCCCTTAATATCCATACCAGACCTGAAGGGCCTGGTATGGAATTTAGGGGGACCCCCACGTCATTTTTTTTTTTTAATTTTGGTTCGGGGTTCCCCTTTGGGGAATTCCCATGCCGTTTTTATCAATGAACTTCTATGTGTATTTTAGGCAATGCAATAGCCGCGGGTAGTTTTAAATGAGTTTTTTCCTTCAAAATGTCATTTTGCTGTCAGACTGTTCCAAACACAGGAAACATGCGCCCCTTTACAGGCACACTATAGACACCCCCCAGGTACGAAATTTAAAGGGATATTACACTTTTATTGTTTGACTTTAAGCATTATTAAAATCACTGCTCCTGAAAAAACGGCCGTTTTTAAAACTTTTTTTTGCATTGATCCATGTCCCCTGGGGCAGGACCCAGGTCCCCAAACACTTTTTATGACAATAACTTGCATATAAGCCTTGAAAATTAGCACTTTTGATTATTCATGTTCGTGTCCCATAGACTTTAACGGTGTTCGCATGTTCGAACGAACTTTTTTCCTGTTCGCATGTTCTGGTGCGAACCGAACAGGGGGGTGTTCGGCTCATCCCTACTCCCAGTATTACTTTCCCCTTAGTTTCCTCCCATTGTAGTTCTACCCATAAGGATTCTACCTCCTCTCTAGCTCCCCTAGTGATGTCATCTCTCACATTCATTTGTACATCAAGTGTACATCGACAGATCGCCCGTTTTTTTTTTTTTTTTTTGCATGCTAGTCGCATATCAAAAATGGAGAGTTTACTAAAGTTAAGAAAATTCTCGTTCGTACGACAGATTAAAAAATCAGAAGTGAGGCCATCTGTTGTAGTGTATTTGTATTCTATTTTCAGATGACAACTGTACTGATTAAACGAAAATCGTATGATTTGGTATCATACGAGAAAAATTTTCGTGCTTTTCCCATCGGATAATATCAGATGAACTGTCATGATCGGCTCTCGAAGGCTCAGTACTAATGATCCAATTATCATACGATCGTGTCGAAAGCAGTATTTTTCATCTGATTTTTGGATCGTGTGTACGGGCCAGAAGGCTGGGATGCCATTAAAGTTCATGTGCATGTAAAGGCAGGCGTACAAATACTTTTTGGCAATGTAGTGTATATTGAAAGCATTCTTACTTTACAGCATTTCTTCACACCTGCCTAAGTAGGTTCACATCTCTGCGGCTGCGCTTAATGCGTTTTCTGGCACGTTTTTCGTTTTTAAACCCGTTTTTTATACGTTTTTGCATGCAGTTTTCATGCATTTTGTGTTTTATGTTTTTTTTTTTTTTTTTTTATATAGCAACCAGCTATATACAGTGTTTTAAACTGAAAAATAAAAACTGCAAAATGCAAAAAACACATCAAAAATTGCATCACAAACACAACACTTATGTTTCTGGTGTGATTCCATTGAAGTCTATTACACGCAAAACACCGAAAAAATTCCCCGACCCTTTCCAAAAACGCACCAGCCGCAAAACGCATAGATGTGAACCTGTACCATAGGAAACCATGTTAAATGGACTGTAGTGCATTTCTGAAAAACTGCAAAACGCACTAAAAAAAAGCGCATAGGTGTGAACTTAGGGTAAAACCTTTGCACAATACTGTAGTTCCTTTTGAGAAAAGAGGCTATATTACATTTTTTTAGACTGGGTTTGCTCTTTTTTTCACCTGGTAGCCCTGTAGATAACATTTTCAGTCCTAGGCTGGCTACGCTCACTCAGCCCACTGTATCTATGGAGGGAACCATGGCTTTCAAATTAGACTGTTCTCTTGACTTGGGCTACAAATATGTCTTTCTCACTTAATTTCCATTACAAGGGGGCAGGGGGACTGGCAGTTTACAGAAGGAAGGAGGAAGATGAAAGACGTCATTTGTGGGAAGATCAACATGCAAATTCTGTACTTGTTAAAAATATCCTTAGCCTGAGAAAAGAAATCTAATGGAGCCATCAAATCCAATGACTGATAAACTGCAATATAATACATTCTTGTTCTTGCATTTTTGATATCCTTTAGAACTGGAATATCTCCAAAACCTTGCAGAAAAAAAAAAAAAATCACTGAATATATCTTGATTAAATCTGTCTGCTTTTGATTCTTCATATCGTCTTAATGACCAGAGTCATATGTTTCTGTCCATATAGTAATGCTGTGATTTATAAACTTGATGGACAGGACAGGGAAAGTCCAAGGTGGAAATAAACCAAGGTGACAGTCTGCAGCTACAACTGATATCATCTCTGCAAGTACAAACACAGACTCGTCATCTGCCCGCCTTAGCCAAGACTGTTAATATATGAACACCGACACAGTGGTGCAAAGACAGTGTGTGAAATATATACACTATATTATCAAAAGTATTGGGACACCTGCCTTTACACGCACGTGAACTATAATGGCATCCCAGTCTTAGTCCATAGGGTTCATTATTGAGTTGGCCCACCCTTTGCATCTATAACAGCTTCAACTCTCCTGGGAAGGTTGCCCACAAGGTTTAGGAGTGTGTCTATGGGAATGTTTGACCATTCTTCCAGAAGCGCATTTGTGAGGTCAGGCACTGATGTTGGATGAGAAAGCGTGGCTCACAGTCTCCGCACTAATTCATCCCAAAGGCCAGACAAGTTTCTCCACCCCAAATTCGCTCATCTATGTCTTTATGGGCCTTGCTTTGTGCACTGGTCCAAATCATTTGGTGGAGGGCGGATTATGGTGTGGGGTTGTTTTTCAGGGGTTGGGCTTGGCCCCTTAGTTCCAATAAAGAGAACTCCTAAGGAGTCAGCATACCAAGATGTTTTAGTCAATTTCATGCTCTCAACTTTGTGGGAACAGTTTGAGGATGGCCCCTTCCTGTTCCAACATGTCCAGTGCACAAAGCAAGGTCCATAAAGAGACAGTTGAGCGAGTTTGTTGTGGAGGAACTTGACTGGCCTGTACAAAGTCCTGACCTCAACCCGATAGAACACCTTTGGGATGAATTAGAGCGGAGACTGCGAGCCAGACCTTCTCATCCACATTAGCGCCTGACCTCACAAATGCGCTTCGGGAAGAATGGTCAAACATTCCCATATACACACTCCTAAACATTGTTGACAACCTTCCCAGAAGAGTTGGAGCTGTTATTGCTATAGTTCAATATGGAACCCTACGTACTAAGACTGGAATGCCATTAAAGTTTATGTGCGTTTAAAGGCAGGCGTCCCAATACTTTTAGTAATATAGTGTATGCATAATACTCAAATCTTCAAAAATAGAATTAGCATCATGAAAACACACAAATCATAACATTTTGGTGAAAACGTTCTTTTCTACTAAAAACAGGAAAACAACAAAAACAAAGTATACCATTATTTAGGGCCATGCCAAAAACAATATGACATTTCTGTCATAGAAAGCTGTAATTAGGGCCCCTTAATAAGCAAGATGAATGTGGAATCTCTAATACCTAAACTAGGTCAGAGTTTAATGAGAAGCATGCTTTTTGAATAATACGTTGGATCTTTAAACAGCAGTAAGTCTTGGAAAACAGTAATTGCTGTGCTCAGGAATAACATCAATGACCTGAATTACAAGTAAACAAGCAAGTAGCCTTTAGCCAGATATGACACGTATACACTGCATTCTCCAGCTAAAGGGCTGCGTCCACTAAAGAGGATGCAGTGTATAGGTGACATTTATGAGACGTTTCACATTTACGAGAATGTGGCCTATATATAATATTCATTAGATAGCAATGACATTGGGAAGTTTCATTTTCAAAATGAAGCAGCTTGTCCATTTTCTAGGCTGAAAGAACGAGGGTAGAAGCCCCCATAAATGTGGACATCTGCAGAAGCACCCATGATGAGGTAGGATAGAAACAAACCAAGCAAAGACCAAATGGTCAATAAGTTCTGCCACATTTATTTGTATTACATTTTTTTACCTTTCTGTCTCAGTATAGGTCTATGCTTGTCCCAAGGACTTATAACTCCACATACTATTGACCAACTCCCTACTACATGTGCTGGAAGTCTATTCCAAGCCTCAACCACTCTTTCAGTAAAATAATACTTTCTAAGCTTAGTTTAAACAGAGGAGGGACACAGGTGACATCACTTCCTTAGAAGCTTTATTCCAAGAAGACACAAACATACAGAAGCAAACACAACTGGAAACGCTGATCAGAACCACCTCATTTGGAAAAATTTTCAGATGAATTCAGTAGGATAAAATCATAAGTCAGTTTATTGTTACCATGAGGTAAGGTGGATAAATACCAACAATTCAAATCTCCTCGCATAGATGCAACAGCTATGCAATATAATTACTGCTGTGACAGAACCTTGTTGGGCGGTGAAGGGTGAATCAGCTGTAAGGAACAATGCTGCGGTGGTAAACTGAGCTCTTCATATACCAAGCCTACTCCAATGTAAAGGGAGAGCGGATGTATGTAGAGCCGGGTCAACTTGAAGAAGGGCCACGCCTGGAAACGCGTTGTCACGACAAAGCCATCCACTTCCCTTTCTCTCCTTGGCTTGCGCTTCATCCATCACCCTGTGTTCCAAGCCTCCTTCTGGATCCGTGTTTCCTGAGCGTATGACTTCACGCTCGGACACTTCCATCTGCCGCTCCTTGCTAGCGGCGTTTCCAGCTGTCGATCGGCTCCTCTCCAATCAATGGTCATTTCGCCACTCACCACTGGAGCTTCGGTTTGATGCATCTGACTCTCCACCCGGCTCTACATACATCCGCTCTCCCTTTATATCAGATTAGGCTTAGTATATATGAGGAGCTCTGTTTATCACCCAGAATTGCTCCTTACAGCTGATCCACACTTCACAGCCCAACAAGGTACTGTCACAGCGGTAATTATGTTGCACAGCTGTTGCATCTAGGCGAGGAGATTTGAATTGTTGGTATTTATCCACCCTACCTCATGGCAACAATAAACTGATTTATGATTTTATCCAGCTGACTTCATCTGAGAATTTTTCCATATGAGGTTTTTCCGATCAGCGTTTCCAGTTGTGGTTCTTCTGTATGTTTTTGTCTTCTTGGAATAAAGCTTTTAAGGAAGTGATGTCACCTGTGTCCATCCTCAGTTTAAACTAAGCTTAGAAAGTAGGCATAAGGGATTGTCTTTTTTAATGCACTTTAATTTACTGGGTGCTATTTTGTTTTTTTTAATGTGGGAGCCCTACTATAGGTAACCTTGGGTCTTTTGCAAAGAGTGGTGCTCGGGGTCTTGTTTAAGGATGTTCCAATGTTTATTAAGGATGTATTCCATCTTATTATATTGGCCATGATACCTTGTGATGAACCGAGCAGCTGCATTTTTCGAGGGTTTATCACTTTTCGTTTTTTTGCCTGGAAGGAAAGTGGTGTAGGCCAGAAAAGATAGTAGACCAGGCCTAAACCACTTTCCTTCCAGGCAAAAAAACAAAAAGTGATAAACCCTCGGAAAATGCAGCTGCTCGGTTCATCACTAATAAACATTGGAACATCATAAAACCAGACCCCCCCCCCCCCCCTTAGCACCACTCTTTGCGAAAGACCCAAGGTTACCTATAGGAGGGCTCCCACATTAAAAAACAAAATAACGCCCGGTCAATTAAAGTGCATTAAAAAAGACAATTCCTTATGCCTAATTCCCCTTAAAGGGATATATAGATGCAACAAGCCCTCATGTAAGACCTGCAATTTTGTGAGACATGGACAAAAGAGTTTTACGCATAAGGAAAAGATTTACCACCTTGACAACTTTTACAACTGCTCTACTGATTATGTTGTATATTGTCTCACATGCCCCTACAAGCTACTATATGTTGGCCACACCATCCGTCCACTGAGACAATTCTTCAGTAAACACTGTCGCTTCGTGGAGGTGAGTTGCGACCAACATAATGTACCACTCCACTTTTTAGAGCACCATAACCAGTTCACAACAGGCTTGCAGGTATGGGATATAGAAGCCATACCCAAAAACCTGTCTGAACCTGAACGTTTCTCCAGATTATGTGAACGTGAAACGTTCTGGATGTACACTCTAGACACCCTTGCGCCGAATGGGTTGAACGAGCAATTAGAAGTAAGCACCATTATATAATATCATTCAACTTCTCAAGTTCTCTTAGTTCTCTAGTTTCCACCGCCCCCAACGTACATTAATCCTGTGCATGTATGTCAACCACACCAGGACATTCCTTCATCAACTAACCATTATTATTATTATAATATTTACTATTATATAATATTTTTTTATTATCATTATTTTCAACCATCCTCCATTATCCCTTCTATTACGGCTGTCCAGTAACCCTTATATCATAACATATTATAAATTATTATCATAGTAATTCTCCTTACTATCCCTTACATCAATTGAGACAACATCATTCTATAACAAACTTTAATATAATGTAACAATTTGCATTCACCTTTTGTATATTGATCATTAATTGAATCCTATGTATTCATATGTGAGCTACTCTCATATACACTATCAATTGCCACTTGCCCCATTAACTCACAAGCTTGTTTTAACCATTAATCTATACCAATTAGTTTTATATTTATTTTTATTCTTATCCATTTATAATTATTAATTTTATCCAGTTCTTCCATATAATTCATGAATTTTCATTATTTTAATTATTATTCATTTGATATTAATGTTATCTGGCTATGTTTTAAATGTCATCCCTTCCTTTTTAAACAGCCTACCTTTTTTTCTGCACAGTCCAATTAGTTAATTGGCTGTTTAGTGGTTCAATTATGTTAATCGGCCAATCAACTTTTTCTTTGAGCAGAGCATTTAAATCTCGCCTCTTCCTTTTCCCTGTACACTTGAGAAAGGAGCGCGCATGCTCCGTAACAAGCTTTGCCCATGCTCTGAAACGCATTGTGGTTCCTCTACACCCTGGTGACGTCACACTCCCAGAAGCGTTGCTCCCTGAGACGATCATCTTTACCTCCTCCAGCCATCCACAGGATCAGCCGGCTTCCTCTCTGGTTCACCGCGGCTCCCGTAGCTGGATTCTCTGCTCACCAAGGACACGCTATAGACGCTGTAGATGATCCCAGGAGATTTGATCTCCCATGAGCACACCATTCCTTTGATGTAATGCCACGTACACACGAGCGGACTTTACGGCAGACTTTGCCCGGCGGATTTTTCGACGGACTTTATGACAGACTTTCTGAATGAATGGACTTGCCTACACACAATCCACCAAAGTCCGTCGAATTTGTATGTGATGATGTACGAACGGACTAAAACAAGGAAGTTCATAGCCAATAGCTGCCCTAGCGTGGCTTTTTGTCCGTCGAACTAGCATACAGACGAGTGGACTTTTCCACCGGACTCGATTTTGACAGATTGATTTAAAACATGTTTCAAATCTAAGTCCGTCCAACTTTTGAGAAAACAAAGTCCGCTGGAGCCCACACACGATCGAATTGTCCGACGAAATCCCGTCCGCCGGGCAAAGTCTGCCGTAAAGTCCGCTCGTGTGAACGCGGCATAAGTGTTGGATACTTTATACTACTGCATATTAAACATTGCACTCAGAGGCACTTTTCTGTTTTTTTCTCATGTTGGCATCCAGAGTTGGCTTCACTCCTGAGAAAAGGTGTGTTCTTAGCGTATGTCTTACTCCCAAGTTTCCATTCCACATTATCATCATCATCTCCAAAGAAACATCATTTCAATTTTCTTGAACATTTTAACCCTTACCCCCGGGCTTTTTTTATATTCACCTTTTGGCCCCGTTTGCGTTGTTGTCTTTTAAACTTGTATCCTGAGCGCTAGCATTTGTCTGTAGTTTATACATTACCTAGGGACTGGGGATGGGCGAAACAGTTCGGCCCGAGCATTAGTTCGGCCATTCACCAAACTACTGAATTTTCAGGGTGTTCGCCCTGACGAACACCCTGCAATGCACTGATCGCTGCACAGTGCATTAGGCGCCCTGATTGGGCTTCAATGGGATTCGCCGTTTGGGTTAGGACATTTCCCCTGTTCGGGAGTTATGCTGCAAACTGAACAGGGTGGTGTTTGACCCATCCCTACTAGAGACCAATGAAATCACTGGGAATGCATCCTATACTTTGCCTGGAGACAAGTGACATCACTGAGAATGCAACTTATCCACTTACTTGAGATCAATGACATCACTGAGAATGCAGTCTATACATTCTCTCGAAACCAATGACATCACTGAGAATACAGCCTATGCACTTAATAGAGACCACTAACATCACTGATAATGCAACCTTTACATTCGTTAGAGACCCCTGAAATCTCTGAGAATGTAGGTTTTCTTCCGCTGTGGTGCACTAAAACTAAAACACCTAAGTGTACTAAAAATGTGATAAAACACACAAAAAAGTGCACTTAAGGACTCCACCCCACCTAAGAAATAAGGCTCCTGACAATTGCAAGGCTTAACTTGGTCCCCCTAGCCAAAAATGCTGGAGGTCCCCTCTCCTCATGGTCAGCTTAACTGATTACTGTATAAATTTCACTGGCAGGGAAGGGGTTAAACACTAGAGGGCGATCAAGGGGTTAAGTGTGTTCCCTCAACATGTTTTAACTGTGGGGGGGATGGGCTCACTAGAACATGACAGAGATCACTGCTCCCGATCACTGGGAGCAGTAGATCCCTGTCATGTCACTAGGCAGAACAGGGAAATGCCTTGTTTACATAGGCATCTCCCCGTTCTGCCTCTCCATGCCACGATCGCGGGCCACCGGCAGACACACCCCTGCGCCCGCTAGCCTGTGATGACGGATGGATGTACGTGCCATTCTGCCGACGTACATCGTCGTGCTGCGGGCGGCAATCTACTAAATACTGGTAAATAGGTGCCCATGTTAATGCATAGGCTAGAATCTGTGGCCCGATAACAGAAGTTGCCCCAGACTTAGCCAAAAGTCCTAGCCAAAGTGGCACAGTGCAGAAAAAAGCTTTAGCGCCATGGCCATGTACTCATTCTCACAGAGGGGAACCTAAACCCAAGTTATACTAACAGTACCCCTGGGGCTACCAACTCCCAGGGGGGCCACTGACACCGTGGATTCTCTGACTTACCAGCCCATGACCAGACCAGGTAGACTCAATCAAATCAGAAGGGACTGAGCCCCTAAAGTCTTCCCTGGGGAATTATTCCCATGCCCCACATCCCATGGACTCCCTGGTTTCTGTTCCAGCCAGTACTATCCTTCAGAGCCCCCATCATACCCCATCATATCACACTATACAGCCAGCCATTCCTACCAAAAGGGCAGAATAGTGTTGCAGCAACCCTACTGGACAATGGTAAGAACAGATTAGTTTTTTTTTTGTTAATCCATGGTGGTGCAAATCCTGAAACAAAAAACTGTAAACAACTGTAAGCAAAAAACACGGATGTGAAACACACACAAAAAAATGCACTTAAGGGTGTGCTTTATTCCACGCCCCAAAGGGGTAGGACCTCTCCCAGATCCCCCAGGGTGCAAGGCTCCTTCCAGGGACATAGGGTACCAATGGTCTGCCTAGCCAGAAGGCCTGGCAGGCCCCGTTCTTCTAGGTCAGCCAAAGCTGACCATCGAATACTGGGTTGAGGGGCTCTCCTGAAGCGAGAACCCCCCAAATTCAGGTGAGAAGGGAACCAGAGGGCCACACATCCTCCGCCTAAATGTTAGGGCAAGCCTGAGGACTGAGCCCATTCATCCTAGTGAGAAAAAAAAACACACACAAAAGTGAAAGTGACAAACAGTAGAGGATAATAAATTAAAATAAATAGGTGGCCGTGCATGTGCACTGGCCGGGCCCTGAGGCCTGGAAGACAAAAAATTGCCCTGGACTTAGCCGAAAGGCACAGTGCAGAAAAAGTTTTAATGACTGTGCCAACAGTAAGGTCCCACACCCAAGTGTTACTAAGATCACCCCTAGGTTGAATTTCTGCCTTCCCAGCCCATGGCCAGACAAGGTAGATCCACTCAAATCAGGAGGAACTGTGCTCTTCCAGTTTTCCCGGGGGAATTACTCTCAGGCCCCGACAGCCTGCAGGCACCTCGATTTCTGTTTCAGTCAGTACTAGCCCTCCAAGCCCCCATCATTCCAGCAGGGATACATAGACAGACATAGCCAGACACTCCAGCCTTGGTCAGTCCAGAATGACAGAACAGTACCCCTACTGGACACTGATAAGAACAGATATTATACTTGATCTTAGCCAAAAGGCCGAGAGCAATCACCAAGAATGTAGCCTATCCATTCATTAGAGGCAGATGACATCATTGAGAACACAGGCAATGCTACAAAGAATGCAACCCAACCAGTCACCAGAAACCAGAGAAATCATTGAGACATTTCCTATTCTAGAGGAGTCCTACCTATCACTAAGGAAGCAGTATCTGTTTGCTGAAGGTGCCATCTTGGAATACTAAACCATATTGATATTATGCTCTCCCCATCTCTTTGCCCTGCCAAAATCATGTTTTTGGATCATTCCATTACACAGCTTTCACGCTATTGATGAAATGGTAAGTTTCATCGCTGCTTTTGTAATGATGCAATGGTCATTTTCATATCTTAATAAAAGAAAAATTGGATTACACACTCTACTGAGCAAGCATGACATGACTTCTCCTAGTATATGCATTGTAAGGTGCAATAAAAAAAAAAAAAAGCAGGGACACAACCACTGGGAAATGCCTGTTCAATCCCAGTTCCACTTGATCGCACAGCCCTGCACCGGAAATGAGTTAAGTTGTAGATATACTGAAGTGCTCAGAGCTCGGAAAGGTGCAGATCGCTGATTTCTTCCTAATTAAAAATAACTGATAACATTGCTAGACAACCAGATGGCAGAGTCAATTTTTTTTTTTACTGTACCTGCTTAGAAGAAGAATATGTTAAACAGTTGACATTCCACAAGGGTAGACTGATGGTATCTAGAAGGAAGCTGAAAAAAAGAATATATATAAAAGTTGGCAGTCAGATTCAATGCATTTTATCGTGAAATCGCGGCGCACCGGCGAGAACAAGAACCCCTTTTGTTTGTTTTCTGACAGCCAAGTCCTGACTATCAGATCCGATATTTTATGAACTGGTTAATGTATTCACGGGCAGTAATGTCAATTAAGATATGCTAATGCCACCTAACAAATGTTCAGGCAACTTGCATTTGTCACCCTGAAATATAACGGTACACTAATATGATTTGTTAAAGCGATAGAATAGGTTATACAATTATGACTGCTAATTATGAGAAAGACATAAGCAGGTTGGTTGTACATTATGGGCTTAGCGAAGCGTGGGCGCCATCATATGTGTATGTCACTGGTGCCCACTGGAGTGAGCCAAGGACTCCGTAATGTTTTCCCCCTGCGTCTGGCTATTTGTTTTACAGGAAGACCCAATAAGAGTAAATGCTCAGGGTTTTAGCTTCTTTAGCTATGCACTTGGATAAGATACAATTTTATAAATATGTTATTAGTGTGGGTTCATGTTTTACATACTTTTATTATGATATATATATATATATATATATATATATATATATATATATATATATATATATATATATATATATATATATATATATATATATATATAAAATCAAATAAATATATATAATATGATTTATTATATTATATATTACATTTTTTAATGTATATATTTATGTATATACAGTATTTTTATTTTATATATATATATATATATATATATATATATATATATATATATATATATATATATATATATATATATAAATATAATTCAATCTTATTTACAAATGGGGGCAGCTATCTTCTCTCATACAAACAGTGTGTGCTATCTGCTTTGCACTGGTTTTTTTTTTTTTTTTTTTTTACTTTTTACTATATAAAGGAAAGAAGACTGAAAATTAAAAAAAAAAATAAAACGTTTCTGTTATAAAACGTTCGCAAATAAAAAGGCTTTCTTCAGAAATTTAGGCCAAAATGTATTCTGCTACATTTCTTTGGTAAAAGGAACCCAAATCAGTGTATATTATTAAGTTTGTGTGAAAGTTATAGAGTCTGCAAACTATGGTATACGTATACAGTGGGGAAAATAGGCATTTGGTTCCCTGCAGATTTTGTAAGTTTGCCCACATACAAAGAAATGAAGGGACCATAATTTTTCATCATAGGTGTATTTTAAATGATAGAGACAGAATATCAACCAAAAATCCAGAAAAAAAACACACAATACAAATGTTATAAATTAAGTTGCAGTTCAGTGAGTGAAATAAGTATTTGATCCCCAAGCAAAACATGATTTAGTACTTGGTGGAGAAACCCTTCTTGGCAAGCACAGAGGTAAGACGTTTCTTGTAGTTGGTGACCAGGTTTGCACACATCTCAGGAGGGATTTTGGTCCAAGCTTTTTTACATATCTTCTCTAAATCTTTAAGGTTTCTTGGCTGTTGCTTGGCAACTCAAAGTTTCAGCTCCCTCCATAAATTATCTGTAGGATTAAGGTCTGGAGACTGGCTTGGCCACTCCGTGACCTTAATGTGCTTCTTCTTGAGCCACTGCTTTGTTGCCTTGGCGCTATATTTTGGGACATTGTCATGCTGGAAGACCCATCCACGACTCATCTTCAGTGTTCTGGCTGAGGGAAGAAGGTTCTCATCCAATATTTTACAATACATGGCCCTGTCCATTGGGCCCTCAATGCAGCAAAGTTGGCCTGTACCTTTAGCAGAGAAACAGCCCCAAAGCATCATGTTTCCGCCTCCGTGCTGGACTGTAGGGATGGTGTTCTTAGGCTCATAGTCAGCATTTTTCTTCCTCCAACCACAACGAGTTAATGCCAAAGACCTCAATTTTGGTCTCATCTGACCACAGCACTTTCTCCCAATCCTTCTCTGAACCATTTAGATGTACATTGACATGACTTTACATATCAATGAAGGAGGGGGCCTCTCCATGTTTGGAGGAAGAAAAATGCTGACTATGAAACTAAGAACATCATGAAAAACGTACAATTACAAGCCAAAACATATTCTGCTATGCCTCCTAAATATAGGAATACCACATGTGTGAGACTTTTTCACAGCTTAGATGCATAGAAGGGCCCAAAATCCAAGGAGTACCTTTGGAATTTAAGGAGCATTAATCATTTGTCTAATTTCCTGACTAGCTATCATATTTATGGAGTCCCTGAAGTGCCAGGACAGCAGAGGCACCCACAAAATGACCACATTTTGAAAAGCACATTCTACTACTCCTCCCGAGTATGGTGATACCACATATGTGGGACTTTTTCACAGCCTAGCCACATAGTGAGTCCTGAAATCCAAGGAGCACCTTCAGGCGCGATCCCGGAAGGACGTCATATGTTGTCCTCCCAGAATAACAGTGCTCCTGCCCGGCTGTCATTTTACAATAGGCCAGACGAGAAGGGGTTAAAAATAATGCAAAGCGTTCTCTGAGAGGAAAAACGGGGGGGAAGTTAGTGGAGATTACTGTTGTAGTGGTGCCTACCACAGTGATATCCAGCTTCTAGAGTAATCCCACAGGTATGGTACTGTATATGGTCCAACTGGATCAATGTAATTGTGTAAAAATATCAATACCTGGAATTCCAATTTAGGTGTCACAGCTAGTGGCTCGTGTTTGTTCTCCGTGATTGATTATCTTACATTAGAAAAATGACCAGTCAAAGATAAGTATGACCAGTAAAACAAGAAAGTGATCCCAGCACGGGGTTGTTGCTTTGGATGCCTAAGGTTGTGATGGACAACTGTTCCTATTTGTGAAGATCACTTTATCAAATACCTTTACATTAATACACAGTTCAATGCAAACGTTTTAGGCAGGTATGAAGAAATGCTGAAAAGTAAGAATGCTTTCAAAAATATATATTGTCATTGTTTATTTTTATCAATTTACAAATTGCAAAGTGAACAGAATACAAATCTAAATCATATCAATATTTAGCGTGACTACCCTTTGGCTTCAAACCAGCATCAATTCTTACACTTGCACACTTTGTACACTTGTACTTGCACAAATTCAGGGAATTTGTAATATTAGAGTCAGGTGTATTATTAACCCAATATACCAAGCAGGTGCTAATAATCATCAATTTCATATGTACAGTATTTCACAAAAGTGAGTACACCCCTCACCTTTTTGAAAATATTTTATTCTATCTTTTCATGTGACAACACTGAAGAAATGACACTTTGCTACAATGTAAAGTAGTGAGTGTACAGCTTGTATAACAGTGTAAATTAGCTGTCCCCTCAAAATAACTCAACACACAGCCATTAATGTCTAAACCACTGGCAACAAAAGTAAGTACATCCCTAAGTGAAAATGTCCAAATTGAGCCCAAAGTGTCAATATTTTGTGTGGTCACCATTACTTTCCAGCACTGCCTTAACCCTCTTGGGTAAGGAGTTCACCAGAGCCTCACAGGTTACCATTGGTGTCCTCTTCCACTCCTCCATGACGACTTCACAGAGCTGGTGGAAGTTAGAGACCTTCCGCTCCTCCACTTTCCATTTGAGAATGCCCCACAGATGCTCAAAAGGGTTTAGGTCTGGAGACATGCTTGGCCAGTCCATCTCCTTTACCCCCAGCTTCTTTAGCAAGGCAGTGATCATCTTGGAGGTGTGTGTGGGGTCTTTATCATGTTGGAACACTGTCCTGCAGCCCGGTTTCCGAAGGCAGGGGATCATGCTCTGCTTCAGTATGTCACAGTACATGCTGCCATTCTAAATTCCCTCAATGAAGTGTAGCTCCCCAGTGCCGGCAGCACTCATGCAGCCCCAGACCATGATACTCCCACCACCATGCTTGACTGTGGGCAAGACACACTTGTCTTTGTACTCCTCACCTGGTTGCTGCCACACATGCTTGACACCATCTGAACCAAATAAGTTTATCTTGGTCTCATCAGACCACAGGACATGGTTCCAGTAATCTATGTCCTTGGTCTGCATGTCTTTAACAAATTGTTTACAGGCTTTCCTGTGCATCAACTTTAGAAGAGGTTTCCTTCTGGGACATTAGCCATGCAGACCAATTTGATGCAGTGTGAGGCGTATAGTCTGAGCACTGACAGGCTGACCCCCCACCCCTTCAACCTCTGCAGCAATGCTGGCAGCACTCATACTTCTATTTCCTAAAGACAACCTCTGGATATGACGCTGAGCACGTGACCTCAACTTCTTTGGTTGAACATGGCAAGGCCTGTTCTGAGTGGAACCTGTTCTGTTAAACTGCTGTATGGTCTTGGCCACCATGCTGCAGCACAGTTTCAGGGTCTTGGTAATCTTCTTATAGCCTGGGCCAACTTTTTGTAGAGCAGCAATTCTTTTTTTCAGATCCTCAGAGAGTTCTTTGCCATGAGGTGCCATGTTGAACTTTCAGTGACCAGTTTGAGAGAGTGAGAGCAAAACACCAAATTTAAACACACCTGCTCCCCATTCACACCTGAGACCTTGTAACACTAACGAGTCACATGACAGTGCGGGAGGGAAAATTGCTAATTGGGCCCAATTTGAACATTTTCAGTTAGGGGTGTACTCACTTTTTTTTGCCAGTGGTTTAGACATTAATGGATGTGTGTTGAGTTATTTTGAGGAGACAGCAAATTTACACTGTTATACAAGCTGTACGCTCACTACTTTACATTGTATCAAAGTGTCATTTCTTCAGTGTTTTCACATGAAAAGGTATAATAAAATATTTACAAAAATGTGAGGGGTGTACTCACTTTAGTGAGATACTGTAGGTTGAAACACAGTCATTAACTGAAACAGAAACAGCTGTGTTAGGAGGCTTAAAACTGGATGAGGAACAGCCAAACTCTGCTACTAAGGTGAGGTTGTGGAAGACAGTTTCAAGTCACAGGTTGTGATGGACTCTGGACACCCCGACAGGGTATCTCCACCAAGAAGCTGCTTCTCAAACTCTGGAACATGAGGCAAGTGACTATAGCTGTGGCTACCCCAAAGAACTGGACAACACCAGTTTTTAGAGTAAACAAGAAGAACACCTTTATTAGAGAAACACACTGAATTTATACAGAAAACCATAGGATAAGAGCTAATCACATTATCACAGATAATGCCCATCTCAGGTAGTCCGGCACCCACGTAGGAATACATTATACATAGGAAGTCATATGTTACAATGATAGTTCTTTTGGGATATTTCTGAGGAAGCGTGGCAATCCCAGATTACCATTTGATAGCCCTGGACCCTCAGATGATATGATCCAAAAAACGACATGTTCTATGGACGGGCCAGAGTGACAGCTGGTTAAAGGTACCCAGGTGCCCTTCATAGAGTAACTGGGCAACAGTTCCATAGCCATGGTTACCAAACCCCAGTGAGCTGTAACTCTGAAATTCCGAGCTCCATCTTAGTAACCCCCATCCTGGCCCATGTCCCCCCAAAAGGAGAACATAGTCCAAAAAATGTGACGTGGCAGGACAATGGGCCTTCAAAGTGACACCTAGTAAAGTTAGCAGGTATTCCTACTGGTCCAAGCCGCTATACAGTTCCTTGCAAATGTATCTAGGACCTGGTAAAGCGCTGACAGAGTGCCCAGGCTAGATGCAACAAGACACAAGGTAGTTATACTGCATGAACAAGGTTTCTCACAGGCAAAGATTTTAAAGCAGACTGGGGTTTCAAGATGTGCTGTTCAAGCTCAAAGATGCACAAAGAAAGGGGTAATGTTGAGGACCCTAGACGCAGTGGATCGGCCTAGGAAACTTAATGCAGCAGATGAAAGACACATCTTGCTTACTTCCATTTGACAACCAAAGCTGTCCAGAGGTGCCATCAGCACAGAACTGGCAGAAACAAGTGGGACACAAGTACACCCATCTACTGTTTGGAGAAGTCTCACCAGGAGTGGTCTTCATGGAAGAACTGTGACCAAAAAAACATACAGTGCCTTTAATATAGAAATAAGGCTAAGTGACTCAACTGCACAAAATCATATTAACCAAGGTCCAGAAAAATGGCAGCAGGTGCTCTAGACTGTTGAGTCAAAATTTGAAATATTAGGCTGTAGCAGGAGGCAGTTTGTTGTTTGAGGGGCTGGAGAGCGGTACAATAATGAGTGTCTGCAGGCAACTGTGAAGCGTGGTGGAGGTTCCTTGCAAGTTTGGGGCTGAATTTCTGCAAATAGAGTTGGAGAGTTAGTCAGAATCTGTGGTGTACTCAATGCTGAAAAATACAGGCAGATACTTCTCCATCATGCCATACAGTCAGGGAGGCATGTGATTGGCCCCATGATTTATTCTGCAGCAGGACAATGACCCCAAATATGCAGCCAATGTCATTAAGAACTATCTTCAGCGTAACATAGAAATAGGAGTCCTGGAAGTGATGGTTTGGCCCCCCACAGAGCTTTAATCACAACATCATCGTGTCTGCCTGGGATGACATGAAGAGACAGAAGGGTTTGAGACAGCCGACATCCACAGAAGATCTGTGCTTAGTTCTCCAAGATGCTTGGAACAACCTACCTGCCGAACTCCTTAACAAAACTGGGTGCAAGTGTACCTAGAAGAATTGATTCTGTTTTAAAGGCAAAGGGGGGGGGGGGCACCAAATATTGATTTGATTTGGATTTCTCTTCTGTTCATTTACTTTCCATTTTGTTAATTGATAAAAAAAAACTCTTAACACTTCTAATTCTGAAAGCATTCTTCATTTACAGCATTTTTTTCACACTTGCCTAAATCTTTTGCAAAGAACTCTATATAACCAGTCCTGCTTTTGAGTATACTACGTATTCTGTGTTTATAGTACTGGTGTTCAGTTTTGCCCTTTCTATTACTCTTCTTGTTTCAGAGGGAACCTGTTTCCAATGTTTCACAACCACAATACCTATTTTCTTGCATCTTGTACATCTATGACTTTGGTCCAGATTAATAAACTGCAAACAAATAGTCCATCAAAGTACTCTGCCTGCCTACATGGCCTCATTTTGCAGGTGTTCCCGGAGTATGGGATCCCGTAACACTGTTGGAATTGAGGCTCATTGATTATGTGACAGGCTTTCGGTCTTTCTAATCAATTTAACTACGTCCAGTCAATCTCTTCAGCTTAAACACAAACACCTTGGTAATTTACTAAGACCAGTTTATAGTAAGCAGATGACTGTATATCATCCTTCAATTTGCAGTACATGGAGTTCCACTTACCCCTTAAATTATACCAGGCTCATTACTGCTTGATTGTTACCAGTCCTTTATGTGTTCGTAGTCATTCTTTCCTCTTCACTGGGTCTACTTAATTTAGAATTAAACCACAAAGGGATGGAAACATATATATACAATGTCAATTTCAGAGAATGTTACATACAGGTACTTAGTGTTGAAGTGGGCCAGATATAATTGTTTTTTTAAGTTCCATATTGGTTCATTCTCTAGAAAGCTGTGCGATAAGCTAGCTTTCTTTCTACTTTTGTCGTTTTTTTTTTCTTTAAATAAAGATTTAGCAGAAACTTGCTATTTTAGTCCTTAATTGTAACTCACAACCATTAGAACAATTAGTTCCTAATCCTTGAGGGTATGGGAATCTAAAGGATGAAGTTATGGAACTGGGTCTAAATATTTAAATATAATAACAATAAAACTATATAATACTAATATATAAAACAGAATTCTCTGAATTTTGGAACCTAAATTCAAAATGCAGAAATGAAAAATAGACATTGTACAACAGAAAACAATATATCATTCTTTTATTTTTTTTATTTATTTTTTTGTTGGGGGGGGGGGGGGGGGTTATGTGAAATGACCAATTCATTTATTCACTTTACTATTTGGTAAGCTAGGAGATTTATGCAGGCCATACATGGGTTAAATTCTGAACCCATTTTCAGAAAATAATTTTCCTGGCCGGGAATCTTTTTTCCTTTCCAGGAATTTCCTTTCCTTACCGGGAATTATATTTTCTTGTGCTCGTGTGCATTTCTTTTTCGATTACATTTCTAACACAATTCTCCCATCATTGATTACAAAATTGTTTGTTGTTCAAAAAACTTCCAACATGCCCGTTCACTCAAATCTGATGGCCACACAAAAATTGTCTGTTGCTGTTGCCCACTAATGATGTGAAATTCGAACGAAAATTCTTAGACAAGTTTTTCAAAAGAAAATTCTTTCAGAATTCGATACATGTATGGCCGGCCCAAGCCTCAAAATCATACTAAGGTCTTGATTTTTTGGGTTTAAAAATAAGGCCAGACCTACAGCAGTTTAATCGGGGGTCTCTCATCCAATTCTGCCCTCCGAAGTCAGAGTGTGCAGAGACTGAGGGGACCTACAGGAAGTGCGGGGACCAATAAGGGGGCAGGGCAGAGGTCGTCACCCACCAATGGGTGAAGGGGAGAAAAAAAAAATAACAAACATGTAGATGGATCAGAACATCTGTCAATTTGTATTGCTGTTTGTGACACCATTAAGCAGATTCATCCTCTCTCATTAAAAGTGAAAGTAAAAGAAAAATCACAGATTTTAGGTTGTCCCCAGAGGAAAGAGGAAAACTCTTCCAATGGGGACATCAGTTCTGGTGACTTGGGGGTCCCCAAGGAATTCCCTTGATTTACAGGGATTTCCCCTCACTTCCTGTTTGGGTATGCGACAGGAAGCGAAGGCAAATCTCTGAAATGGGACCCACATGGTCCAAAAATTCATCCAAGATAAAAAAATAAATAAGTTATGCCTATAGTTATACTTTAACATAAGTGTTTATGATTCTTCTCCAGCACAGTACCTTCTGAGAAAAATCAGAATGAGGACAATTTTAAGTATTAGTTTAAGGGGTAGACTTATATTAGGTCAGCTCTGAGCAAATGTAGTCCCTCCCTCAATTATTTCCTCCTACTGATCACTCTTCTTGCGGCTCATTGTCAAGTCATCACCATGCAGCTGCTGGAGTGTTTTGGTTCATGTGAGGACCCAGCCAATGGACAGCCAATAGGAAAATCCAAATAACGAAGAATGGGCATAGCTGCTTGAAAAAGGACCTCCTCACTCTTCAGTGCATAAGAAAGAAGTCTGATGACCTGGCATGTCATGTGACCATAAAGTCAATGTATTGGGGCATTTCATTTCCAACTGGGGGATTAGCTGGAGGGGTTGGGGTGGAAAAGGTTTAGTTGGGTGAAATACAGTCAGGGACTTGCACTAAGGGTCAGGTTTCTGTGTAAGATCCAAGTTAAGAAATTTTCGAGGCTGCACATTAACTGGGAGAAATCCATATTGTTACCTTTAGACCAACTTCCTGCTCCCTCATCCCCCACCCCTCCTCTATCGCATCCTAAAGCTGTCTCTTCCTTCAAATATGTGGGCATTACTGTGACTAGCTCCCCCAAAGATAATATCTCAGATAGCATCCTACCCCTACAGTCTAGATTTCAAACCCAATGCAAATCATGGTGCAAGTTGCCCTTATCTGTGGTTGGTAGTGTCTACTTAATTAAAATAGTCTGGATGCCACAACTTCTCTACTTCTAACATAATTCCCCAATATGGATACATTTGAGATTTTTTTTTAATAAAAGTGAACACCATACTCAGGGATTTGATCTGAAAGAAAAAGACCCCTAGGATAAAGCTAAAGCTATTGCAATATTCCAAAAGTGCAGAAAATCTTGCTGCCCCTAATCCGTGGGTTTAAGTTATTGCTGCTCAGCTGCAACATTTGGCTGGTTGGGATGGCGGGGACTATTCTTGTTCCTCTTTTCAATTAGTTACCCTTTTATTTCAAAGTAAACATCCATTCAATGCCCTTGAGACTCCCATCTGCATCCATGTCACAAACCTCCCAGACCACTCATCTTTTAACTTGGGAAGCAGCAAAGAAGCTGTTGGGGGTATCCTCCTTCACAAAATGATCTCCCATTTGTAACAAAGATCTGTTTGCAGAAATCCACAAATTGCACGGTTTTCAGAGATGGGAGAAGGCTGGAGTACACACCCTGTCCCAACTTTACCATAATGGGTCTGTAACGTCCTATGTTTAACTGTCCACTGAACATGCACTTAACCTCAAATGATTTTAACAGTTCCTTCAATTGTGGCATGCTATATAGGCACAACATACCCTAGCTTCAGTCTCTTTCTCCCCCATGCCCATAATTGATGATATTTTATAGACATCATCAACTAAAGGGTTGATAAACATCACACACTTGACACCACTAGACCACTTTGGCATGTAGATCAAGATGGAAGAAAGACATAGGCACAATCTCAGACAAAATCTAGGGTTATATAACCCTGCAACAGGTTTATCTTTTCCCTTCCCAGGTGCTCATCTTGCACAGGGAATATAGAAACCCCAATTTTCTAGGCACCATTGACAACCCCTTTTATGATGGTGTAGGTGTGGTCGGCCGCCCTGATCCCTCATCCATTTTCTGTGGTGATGTCCCAAGTTTAAGAGATGCAGGCTGGAGTTGTAGGTACCTTAAATGGTTCGTGCCATGTAAGGTGTCAGGTGTGATGAAAGGCATAGAGCAGAGCCTGCTGTGACGTCATCGTGCAACCAGAAGTTTGCGGGAAGCCATTTCGTGTATCTGCCGGAGATTGTTTACAAGCGCTTTTACACTTTTCAAATGTGAGCTGCAATCTACTTTTAATGAAGAGGATGTTTTTACTGGTATACACTATGGAGTTTTCTTTGGCATGAAAATATTTGGATGTATGATTGAGGAATTCCCCTGGATGTATCCTTTATGTGGAGTGGAGCATACCCAACCGTTCAAAGATTCCATCTGGGAAGTTCCCTATGAGCCCTTTTGGGTTTATTGCGTATTCTGACCTTTCTTTAACTAGAAGGTCATGACTATCTGGTAAGCCTATATGGTGTTACCTGGAGGAGGATCTTTCAGCTTTCTTTCAGGATACCCTCAACTCCTGATCATTTATGTGGGTGGATGTGATCACACTTCTTTTGGACATTCATGTTTATTTCCTGTTTGGACTCTGCACATGATTATTTACTTATATTTCAACATTACGCTTATTTTTTGGATGTATTTCAATGTAATATACCGTACTTTCATTCAATAATTGATTTAATAATAATTATTTATTTAATCATATTTTGCTTATTCACGGTATTTGAAATAGTGCAGCATGTTTTTTTTTGTATTTTGTGTGACTATGATAATATCTCACAGTGTGTTTTCAACTTTTTCCATCTAAATGTATTCATTTTGTACATCTAAGCAGTTTATGTTCCTGATAGCAACCTTAAATGGTTTACTGGGGAATACCCTTTTAGTGGAGTCCCACGTATGCCTTTTACGCTCAATCCATCTCTATGGACCATAATATGGTACTTACTATTTCTAGAGCTTTATTTATAGCTTGTAGGTTGATTGCACTCAAATAGACCTTAGCTCACCCACCAACTCCCTCTGACTGGATAATGGGTTTCAATAAATGTATCTGCTATGAAAGACATACTCATTATTTGAAAAACTGGTCTCAATAGATTGAATATATGTGTTCTCCCTTCTCTTAGATCTCCATGAGTCTCCTGATGGGTGTATTTGCTGTGAACCTTTTGCATCTTTATGGCTGACCATACAGATAACTATGGGGGTTATTTACTAAAGGAAAATCCACTTTGCACTGCAAGTGCACTTGAAAGTGCACTAAAAGTGCACTTGGAAGTAAAGTCGTTGTAGATCCGAAGGGGACATGCAAGGAAAATAAAAAACAACATTTTAGCTTGCACATGATTGGATGATAAAATCAGCAGAGCTTCCACTCATTTCAGATCTACCCCTTAGATTTAGAGCGACTGCACTTCCAAGTGCACTTTCAGTGCACTTTCAAGTGCACTTGCAGTGCAAAGTGGATATGCCTTTCGTAAATAACCCCCTATATATATAAGTATTGCTCTGTTCTAAGGCTCCTGATTTTTGAACATTTATTCTTATTGTTGTTCTTGGTCACTCTTTTAACATTTAGTTTTTTGTCTTCCGCCCTGAGTAGCAATTGGTTAAACCAAAAAACCCTCTTTTAAAGAAGTACAGCCAAAGGTCATTTGGCTGTACTTCTCCTGTGGATGACAGGAGTGCAGATCATTTTTGCACTCCAGTGACCCACACTCCTGTGATGTCACAGATTCAGTCCAGGCTTGGGAAAGATTGCATCAATATGGTCAGGATCTGCCCACATGCCTGGACCGGCAAGCCACTGAAAGCCTTAACTAGGTAGCTTGGTGATCGGAGGAGGATGCCTCATTGATACTATGCTGTTGGACTAATTATACAGCTTTATGGTTGTCAGCCCGGACCCCGAGTCCTCCTCCTTCCCCCTACATCACAACCTGTAGGTCTCCCCCGTTTGGATCTAGCTTACAGGTCCGGTTAATTGTTGGACCCCAGCCCGCGCACAAATGCTGCGCCAAATCTTAGGCTCGGCGGTTTTCAGCACCCATTGGGATTGAATTATATGCACCAGTCATTACAATTTTACTCTACATGGTCCGCGATCTAGCTCTCTTTGTATGCACATGGCCTGGGAGACCGTTGTGAAGCTGATACTTTTATAGCACATGTATTTTGGAAATGGTAACTCTCACTTAATGAACCCTGATGAAGGATTCCCCGAAACGCGTCAGTTCAGTGAGACTTATTACATTTCCACTTTTGGTTTTCCTCTCAATGTGATGCACTTGTGTCCAAATTACATGTCCTTGCTTTTTGATGTATCCCATTGTATATATTGTTTGTGTTTGATTTGTATTTCTGTATATATTTTTTGTTGTACTTTTGAATTTTGTAATAAAATTATATATTTTTTACTTACATTGCATCATTGATGGTAGTACCTCAAAAGTCCCGCTCTAGGGGAATGTTTTGGTCTAACTAGGTAGCTCCTGTCCCCCCCCACAGCCCAGCGTTCCAGTGAGTGCTGGGGTGCAGAGCAGTCACCGGCTCTCTGCTCAGGTGTTTGATTGCTTGGTTCTCAGCCTAATGCCGCGTACACACGAGCGGACTTTACGGTAGACTTTGCCCGGCGGACGGGATTTGGACGGACAATTCGATCGTGTGTGGGCTCCAGTGGACTTTGTTTTCTCAAAAGTTGGACGGACTTAGATTTGAAACATGTTTTAAATGAATCCGTTGAAATCGAGTCCGGTCAAAAAGTCCGCCGTCTGTATGCTAGTTCGACGGACAAAAAGCCACGCTAGTACAGCTATTGTCTACTGGCTATGAACTTCCTTGTTTTAGTCCGGTCGTACGTCATTACGTACGAATTCGACGGACTTTGGTGGATTGTGTGTAGGCAAGTCAGTTCATTCAGAAAGTCCGTCGTAAAGTACGTCGAAAAGTCCGCCAGGCAAAGTCTGCCGTAAAGTCCGCTCGTGTGTACGCGGCATTAGAGTCGGTGGGAGACAGATGCAGCATCAGACCAATGCCGCATCCACTTATTATTATTATTATAATACAGGATTTATATAGCGCTGCCAGTTTACGCATCGCTTTACAACTTGAGGATAGACAGTACAAATACAATACACTTTAATGCAGTAGGAATCAGAGGGCCCTGCTCCTTGGAGCTTACAATCTATGAGGGAAGGTCAAGAGATACAAGAGGTAATAACTGTGGGGGATGTGATGATGGAGAAAATAAATGCACAGTTGTTAGTCGGGGGCCAGATAGGCTTCTCTGAAGAGATGAGTTTTCAGGGATCGTCTAACAGTGGACAAAGTAGGAGAAAGTAGGTCAGATTGGGGTAGAGCATTCCAGAGGATGGGAGAGGCTCTGTAGAACTCCTGAAGGCGAGCATGCGATGAGGTGACAAGGGAGTTAGAGAGCAGGAGGTCATGGGAGGAGTGAAGAAAACAATTAGGTGCGTATTTTGAGACTAGGTTAGTGATATAGCTGGGGGCCAGGTTGTGGATGGATTTGTAAGTTATTTTTATTATCTTGAATTTAATTTGTTATTTGAGTCGCAGCCAATGAAGGGATTGGCAGAGGGGTATAGCAGACACTGAGCGGTTTGTGAGGTGGATGAGCCTGGCAGCAGCGTTCATGATGGACTGAAGTGGGGATAGCCTATTTAGAGGTAAGCCAATAAAGAGGGTGTTGCAGTAGTCGAGAGATGACCAGGGAGGTATTAGAAGCTTTGTGGTGACATTGGTTAGGAAGGAGCGTATCTTGGAGATATTGCAGAGGTTGAGGTGGCAAATTTTGGATAGTGTTAGGATGTGGGATCAAAAGGTTATTTCGGAGTCCAGGATTACACCTAGGACCTTAACGTGGGGGGACAAGTAAGGTAAGTATGATTAAAAAAAACAAAAACATACTTTTCCTTTAAACAAAATCTAACAAAAAAAAAAGAATTGAGCTAAAGTAAGTGTTATGCCCCGTACACACGGTCAGATTTTCCGATGGGAAATGTTTGATGGGAGCTAGTTGTCAGAAATTCCGACCGTTTGTAGGCTCCATCGGACCTTTTCCGTCGGAATTTCCGACAAACAAAATTTGAGATCTGGATCTCAAATTTTCCGACAACGTCAATCTCGGATTGTGTGTACACAATTCTGACGCACAAAGTTCCATGCATGCTCGGAATCAAGCAGAAGAGCCGCACTGGCTATTGAACTTCATTTAGTCTCGGCTCGTCGTACGTGTTGTACGTCACCGCGTTCTTGGTGATCGGAATTTCCGACAAGATTTGTGTGACCGTGTGTATGCAAGACAAGTTTGAGCTAACATCCGTCGAAAAAAAAACCATGGATCTTGTTGTCGGAATGTGCGATCGTGTGCACGCGGCATTAGGGTGTACAAAAAGTATACCTTGTCCACCTTCATTGTCCTCTGCTCTGAGGGAGAGTACTGGTCCTGGGAAGGGTCTCCATATCCCAAGCTGCAAAGTGTATATATAGATGATATCACACACAGTCCAAGGTCCCAAAAACATTTTTGGGAACTTTGGACTATGTGAGAGATCATCCATACACAATCTATTATATCCTAGGTGGAACCATCCTATAAATGGAACTAATAGCCCCATCCTCAAATGCAACAATATAATTTTGTAATGTTCCAATGACCTTACCGCACTTGGCTGGGGAAGGAGAAGAGGGACTTGAAACGTGCTACTTTTTTTGGAACTTGTTTGCATATTTTGTACCTTACATCTATAATTCCAATACAAATTTACAGTTAAAAAAAAAAAAAAAAAAAAACATAAAACCTACAGCTTTATTATAATATTTAAATTTGGTTAAAAACATCAACGATAAGGTCGCCATATCTACTGTAGTACAGAAATCATACGTAACATGGTGGATCATCCAGTTTCACATACAGCTTTCTTTTTTGGGCAAGTGGATCCTGAAGAAGCAAGCTGAATGCGAAACACGTCGATCCACTACGTTACATATAATCTCTGTACTATAGTAGATATGTGGACCTTGTCATCCATGATTTTACCCACTTAAAGCCCGCCCACATTGTACAGTGGATGGGAGGCCGCTGTAGGCAAAGCGACATACAAGCCTGTCAACAAGTCCCGGCCAATGACTCATGGCCAGGACCTGCTGATTGGCTGTGTACAATCACAGCCCAGAGCTCTGTGTTGACATTCAACACAGAGCTTTGTACACAGGGAGTTATCTGTCAAACTGAGAGATCATTAGTAAAAAGCAGCACACATTACACACATTACACATAGGTAGCCACTTATTTAACCTCTTGATGACCCCAGATGGCAACCCCATCCCAGCCAGTGTCATTAGTACAGTGATATATTTTTAGCACTGATCATTGTATTAATCACACTGGGGATGTCAGTAGCAGTTAATTGGTTTCCCCAGCATCAGTTAGTGTCAGATTGTCCACCGCACTATCGCAGTCCCATTATAAATCGTTGATTGCCACCATCAGTAGTATAAAAAAAAAAATAAAAATTCCTGTATACAATATATTTTGTTTGTTTGTAGGTGCTATAACGTTCATGCAAACCAATCATTATACACATGTTGGGATTTTTTTTTCTTGTTCAATATTTTTTTATTGAAAGTAGGTAATAACAAACATTGCATAAGAGACAATGACAAAGTAGTACAATTAACAGGTGTCTTCGTACATAAGCACAGTGCAGATACCTAAATAATACATAGAATGCAATGGTGAACAGTAACTAAATGATAATAGTACATCTTGAGTGGAAAGAATCTAGGGAAGAATAAACTCCCACCTGGTGCACGTGGCACAGATAGTTATAACGCAATAGATTACGAGGGAGAGTAAGGACTGTGGAGAGGGCCTCAGAGGAGTACCACATAAGGCCCTGACCACATGTCTCAAGTAAAATCTGAAAAAAGAGAATATAGAGATCTAAAGGAAAGGGTAAGAAGAGAGAAAAGGCCAATTGGGCCACCAGGAGTAAAATAAAAATAATGCCGCATACACACAGGCGGACTTTTCGACGGACTAGGTCCGGCGGACTTTCCGACGGACTTTCGAATGAACGGACTTGCCTACACACCAAAGTCCGACGGATTCGTACGTGATGACGTACACCAGACTAAAATAAGGAAGTTGATAGCCAGTAGCCAATAGCTGCCCTAGCGTCGGTTTTTGTCCGTCGGACTAGAATACAGACGAGCGGACTTTTCAACCGGACTCGAGTCCGTCGGAAAGATTTGAAACAAGTTTTATTTCTAGGTCCGTCAGACTTTTGGGGAAAAAAAGTCTGATGGATCCCACACATGGTCGAATTGTCCGACGGAGTCCGGTCCGTCGAAAAGTCCGCTCGTGTGTACGCGGCATAAGAAGAGGGACAGCAGAGAAGGGTGGCAAAGAAGGGGAGGGAGGCTTCGTCTGCTCCACATCAGAGCAGAGGATCAAGCAGGGTAGGAAATTGGTTTCACAACCCTAAGGAGCATGGAATGGAAGTGTGGAGGGAGGAAATGATCCACCCATGGTTATCAAATTTTCAGATGCTGTGGGATCTTATCTAAGATGGTTGGCCCAATCCTACTGTGGATCATAGCTTGGGTGATCCTATTTTGAGTCTCTACGTAGTAGAGAGATGAGAATTTCCAGGCCTTCGCAATAGTCTGTTCAAAAGATGTAATAACATTTATTGCAAGTTTTGATTGGGCCTTTGTGAGGTCAGGTGGACAGCGGTTTAGCAAGGTGAAAGCTGGGTCAGGGATGGTCGGCCTGCATAGCAGGGTGGACATTATTCTGAAGATTTCACCCAGAATTGCTGCACGTTTGGGCACGTCATTGGGATTTTTTTAAAATCAAAAACATAAAACATTGTTTTATTGACCCCATATCTCACTGTAAGGAGGACCGATCGTGCCATATTCCTATTAGAAGGGATGTGTACATTCCTTGTAATAGGAATAAAAGTGATCAAATTTATTTATTTTTTTAAAGTGTCAAACAAAAAAAAAAGTAAAATTAACAATGAAAAAAAAAAAATTTAAAGTGCCCCTGTCCCTGTGTGCTTGCATGCAGAAGCGAACACATACATAAGTCCCGCCCACATATGAAAACGGTGTTCAAACCACACATGTGAGATATCGCCTGCCAACGTTAGAGCGAGAACAATAATTCTAGCTGTAGACCTCCTCTGTAACGCAAAACATGTAACCAGTAAAAAAATTTAAAGTGACGCCTATGGGGATTTTTAAGTACCGAAGTTTGGCGCCATTCCACAAGCATGTGCAATTTTAAAGTGTGACATGTTAGGTATCTATTTACTCGGCGTAACTTCATCTTTCACATTATGCAACAAAAATTGAGCTAACTTTACTGTTTTTTTTTTTAAAGCACACAACGTTCAAAAAATTGCTGTGCAAATATCGTGCTAGATAAAAAGTTGCAATGACCGCCATTGTATTCTCTAGGGTCTTTGCTAAAAAAACATATATATATATATATATAATGTTTGGGGGTTCTATGTAATTTTCTAGCAAAAAGATGATGATTTTTACATGTAGGAGAGAAATGTCAGAATTGGCCTGGGTGGCAAGTGGTTAAAATTTAGGTTCATGTTATACTGATTCAGATGTGGTGCTTTTTTGTGAATGCAAAAATTTCATCGGTGTCAAAAGTTCTTATATCCAAAAATAAGATGACCTTTTCTAAAGCGGAAGTAAACCCATCAATCTAAGGCAGGCCATACATGGTCGAATTTCGAATGAATTTTCTTTTAAAAATTTAGAAATCTTGTGTATTTTTTTGATCTGATGGTGCCACCATTGATTTTCAAAATTCAACCAACCAAGCCTTCAATTTCACCTCTTGTTGCTACAGAAAATAATTTTCGTGGCCGGGAATCTTTTCTTTCCGGGAATTTTCTTTTCTTGCACTCATGTGCATTCCTTTTTCTATTCCATTTCTCGCACAATTCTGCCATCATTCATTAGAAAATCGTTTGTTTTTCAAAAAATGTATAACATGCCGATTGCTCAAATTCGATTGCCGCACAAAAATCGACTGTTGCTGCAGCCCACTAATGGTGCGAGATTCGAACGAAAATTCTTAGATAAGATTTTCTAAAGAAAATTCTTTCGCAATTCGACCCGTGTATGGCCAGCCTAAAGCCTAGTACACACGATCGGATTTTCCGCAGACAAAACCTCACACTTTTGTTTGAAGGCATGTGCCTGGATTTTGTCTTGCATACAAACGGTAAGGAATTTTTGGCCAACAAACACGAACGTAGTGACGTACTACGTGGTTTTTCAGCTCTTTAGCGCCCCCCTTTGGGCTCCTTCTGCTAATTTCATGTTAGTAGAAGTTTGGTGAGTGTTGATTCGTGCTTTTCATTTCTCGCTTTACATTTCGTGCTTTTCAGTTCGTTTCTGAGTGGCTGTTCGTAAACCAGACAAGTTGCGAAATCGGAGGAGATAACGTGTTATTTATCATTGGCCTTGGAGTTATTGCTTTGACCCAAGTCCAGTCCAGGAACAGGAGAAGGAGGAGTTCTTGGACCAAAAATGGGTTGCTTTATTAATTGTGAACAATTATGTCATATGCCTTTGCTGTGGGAGCTCCAGGAGAATAATCCGGATGATTTTCAGAATTATCTCCGGATGATGGACCCCTGCTTTCACCAACTCTGGGCATTGTTAACCCCTACATTAAGAAGCAGGACACATGCATGAGGCTTTTATTTTATTTTTTGGTTGAATAATAATGATTTGATTCGTTATATTTTCTATATTTTTGGATGCATAGAATGCACTTTTTGGTTAAGTTCTATTGGCAGATATCATGTCTAATTTTACTTGTTTTCTTTTTTTAATGCACAATAAAACAATTGTGTAGAATAATACTTGGCTATGTGTTTTACTTAAAATGACAGTTTGGGAGTCGGCAGTTACATTTAAAAAAATACAATGTAAAATTCACAAGGGACACCAACATAGTTGTATCTTTGATCTTATAAACTACGGGATAATGGTGTTGTGGTAACTTGCCCCCAAAAAAAAAAAAAATACGCATAATATTATTATTCTTGATATCACTAGAAAAAAAAAGCCTTTGAAAATTTGTTTGCAATAACTCCATCAGTATCACCAGCAAAGCAGCTTCATTATTATCCCATTAAAGAAGAAGAGAATTGTGCGCTGCATTTGGAGATATCATAATTTGCTGCGTCGCGAATGTTAATTCTCCATTACGAACGCTAGTTTACAAGACCGACCGCTTCCGGCTCATCCTTGCTTCCGAGCATGCGTGTTTGTACTTTGGACTTTTGTCCAACGGACTTGTGTACACATGCTCGGAAAATCTGACAACAGACATTTGTCCACGGAAAATTTTAAAGCCTGCCAGCCAACATTTGTCCGTGGAAAATCCGACAACAATTGTCCGGATGGAGCGTACAAACGGTCAGATTTTCCGCCAACAGCCTGTCATCACACAATTCCCGTCCGAAAATCTGATCGTGTGTACGAGGCTTAAGAGTTTCAAAAAAACAGTTACATTCCCGGCACATGCAAGGAATGTTTTTTTTTTTTTTTTTTATTTCTTACTTCTTTATTGTATTTTTTTCATCATTACAAACCAAAATACATTATTATTGGATATAGTATAGAGTATGTACATAAATCCCTTATTTCTAATACCTTACATATGGTCAATCCACAGAAAATTCTGAGTTTTTCTTTCTTTTTCTTACATATATTCTCTAAACCTCATAACAAGTATTTAACCACAAATAATAACAACATATTCATAAACATACAACAAAACAAAAAAAAGAACCCCACCACAAGCAAATCAGATGACTGTTCCATATGCTGCCCACTATAGTATTCTGTGTATCTGTACCTATGTAAAAAGTTACCTCTGCCGGCTGCTTAAGTCAGTAGTTTCTTCTCTATCCACTGATTTAACCCTCTACCTCCATTTTCCGTCTGGTACCTTATTTACTATCCATATCTACGCTTGCCCACCCTTCTAAAGATCAGCTGAAAGCCAGTGAGGATGGGGCTAACCGTGGAACACGAAATCCATGGTTTCCACAGTTTGTACAGGTAATTGGGTATGCCTCTGTTACAATAGATCTGTTGTTCCTTCAAAATATTGTCGTTTACCTGAAGGCGCCATTCCTCAAAAGAAGGTGCACTCGGAGATATCCACCTTAGGGCAATTAGCTTTCGTGCCATAAACAGTAATCTGCTCACTGGTATCAGAATCTCATGGGGCATAAGTTCTTCATCAAGGTAGCCCAACAGGCAAATTTTAGGGTCCTTATGGATATATGTATTAAAGATTTCATTGTATTCACCACCTCTTGCCAATATTTAGCCAGTTTAGGACAATTCCACAACACATGTATTAAATCAGCAGGTGATTTTTGGCACCGTGGACAGTCCGGGGATTCACGCCTACCCCACTTAAATAGTTTGACTGGTGTCCTATATACCCTGTATATTATAAATAATTGGGTCAGACATTGTGCTGGTGATAGTGAAACTGGGGGTACCCTTTCTAACATTATTTGCCAAGTATCATCTGAAATATCCCCTATATCTAGCTCCCACCCTCTTCTGCCCAGGCTGGCACCCTCATCTCGATATGGTCTAGACATGTGCGATTCGTTCCGTACGAATCGAAAATTCGTACGAATTTCCGTAAATTCGTACATTCGGGAGGATCCGAAATACGAATTGCTATGCTTCCGAATTTTGTACGAAATGCGAAATTTCGTTTACGAATTTCGGATCCAACGAACATTCGTAATTGTTACGAAAAGTTAACGATCCTAAAAGTTAAAAACCCAGGAAGTCAGCACAGCACAGAGATAGTGGGAGCCCCTCATAATGATAAATTCATCATAACGAACATTCGTAATTGTTACGAAAAGTTAATGAACCTAACGAAAATTTGCATTTTGTACAAATCCAAATTGAATTTCGGACACGAATTACGAAATACGAATTAATTCTAATACGAAACGGAACGAAACAAATTTTTTGATGGCGCACATGTCTAAATTATGATCTCGTAAGTTGACCATATAGAGATGAGGTCAAGCCTTTTTTTTCAGTCATTCGTGCTAATAAAGTTCTAAGTGGCATTGGTTTTATCACTTTCTTTTCCCCTTTAAACTGAGATTGGACCGCATGTCGTAATTGTAAGTATTTAAAAAAACTATGATGGGGTAAATGAAAAGATTCTTGCAAATCCTGAAAGGAGCATAGAACATTATGTGAGTACAGCTGTGTTATATATTGGAGGCCCTTAGATCGCCAGCTTTTGAATCCCTCCAGTTTACCTAGTTCTTTATATTGCCTATTCCCCCAAAGTGGTGAATACTCCGAGGCACCTTCATATTTCATTATACTTCTCATTTCCTTCCAAACTCTATTCATGAGTGACATTGTCGGGCTCTTACAGGTATAAACAAAGGCCCCAGATTCCAACTGGGCCAGGAGGTTATAATAAGAACTGTTACTTAGCAGTAGGACCTGTATAGGGTCCTCCCAGTTCACAACTCCCCAGCCTGCAAAATGCTGAAGTTGGGCAGCTATGAAGTAAAGTCTGGGCTGAGGTATCGCCAATCTGCCCCCATCCCTTTCTCTCTGGAGAATTGATAGCCTAATCCTGGGATTTTTTCCTTTCCATTGTAACCTTCGAAAAATTGATTCTATTTTTTTAAACCATTTGAGAGGCATCCATATCAGTGAGTTGTGAAAAATATATAATAATTGAGGGGCCCAGATAATTTTTTATAAGGTTTGCTCGACCCACCACCGATAATGGCAGCTTAATCCATGCCATGCTCTTAAGTTGGAATTTAGTAAGAATAGGGGATAAATTATCTATCAAATAATTTTCTACCTTGGAGTGTATCATTATTCCCAAGTATTTAAATGATGAAACAATTTTAACCTGAGGAGCCTCTCTTAACATGGACAATCTAGGGTTATTTAAAGCAGTGGTCATCAACCCTGTCCTCAGGGTCCACTAACAGGCCAGGTTTGCAAGATAACTGAAATACATCACAGGTGATATCATTTGCTGCTCAGTGATTGCAGTATTCTAGTCTGCATCTCCCCATGGTAATACATAAAACCTGGCCTGTTAGTGGGCCCTGAGGACAGGGTTGGTGACCAATGATCTAAAGGGAGCAAAACAGATTTATCCCAATTAATGACATATCCAGTAAGCAAACTAAAATTTTGTATAAGTGCCAATAAAGATCTTAAAGATTTATCCGTATCCCCAAGAAAGAGCAGAGCGTCATCTGCATATAGTGAGATTTTTTCATTCCTTGTTCCTCTAATAAATCCACAAATAGATTCCGATTGTCGGATGGCTTCAACCAGGGGTTCGATGGCCATTGCAAATAACAGAGGAGACAGGGGACATCCCTGTCTAGTTCCTCTGTATAGTGAAAAAAATTCAGATTCCATACCATTCATTTGCATACAGGCCCTTGGGGCAGAATACAGCATTTTAATCCACCGTATAAATCTTTCCCCAAGGCCGAACGCACCCATCACTTCCCACAGGTATGTCCACTTGACACTGTCGAAAGCCTTCCCTGCATATGTCTATTTAGTCGTGTGGCCAGGACCCTGGCTAGAATCTTAGCGTTCAAATTTAACAATGATATCAGGCGGTAAGATTCCGGAGCCAAAAGGTCCTTTCCAGTTTTTGGTAATCCTTTTTGAAGGATACAGGCATCCTTCATAGAGTCAGGAAGCTTGAATGATTCTAAGGCTTGGTTGAGAACCTTCAGTAGTTCTGGAAGCAAAACCTCCCCATGATGTAAAGTAGCCTCCACATGCAAGGAGTGTAGCTGTCACGTTGGTTGTGCTCTCAACCAAACTGCCAAACCATCCAATAGCTGGTGTCATAACTGATCACATGTGCAGCATCATGACAGTTGAAGATTAAACAGAGACCAAGATGGCCACATCCTTGGCTGAAAAGGATAGGAGGGTTCACTTCCACTTTAATTTCCCAAATCACCATGCATAAATATGTTACCCAAGGTCAATGTTTCTTAACTCCTTCTATAAAAGGATAATTGTCAGAGTACTTTTTTAATCAACCTCTTTCTGGTTATGGTTAGGGAACCACCACCAATCTTCATGATAGACTTGAATCCATAGCCCGAAATTGCAGGTACTCTTTTGAGACGTAAAAAAAAAAAATAGAATGATAAAAGTTACATTTCTTTCAGTTTGTAGCAGATTTTTCAATATAAAGTTCATTTAATCAGCTGTATGAAACTTATAATGTTTCAACTTCCTCAAAACATCAATACTTATTTTCTTTCCATTCTACAATTTACATGTTTAATGTCTGCTCCCCGAGCATGACTTTGTAAGAAGTGTGCATTCAGCAGAGTTATTTGTCTATTTTCCATGGTAATAAAACAGGTGAAATGATGATAGAATTTTGATCAACCCTCCCTTTTAAGTCCACATAAGAAACCTGAATATGAGGTCTATTCACCAATACAAATGTAATAGGCTTTGGCGATGGAAATAAATCAATACAGAAAGGGCAATACTTGTGTCGAATTGAAAATGAAGAATAACTTTGTGATGTACTATGAAAAATTCAGCGATCGGAGGAAGCTGTCTGGAATTCAAATGCAGTTTTATTTTTTATTTTTTTGTCTCCCAGATTAAATAAACAATTCATGAATTATTGAATGAACCATCGCGTACAAAATGAAAACACAGACAGCCAGTGCATTTATTTATCTACTCATGATTATAAAAGCCATGTAAGATGCATTAAGGGATGTTTCTATATCCAGATGCCATGAAACTCTACAAGGTGGTTATTTAAGCTTTGCTGGCATGGCAAACAGTAGATGCTGCCTCATTCTCTTATTGCCAGAAGCACTTTGAGGGTTTCTTCCAGTGAGATAAGCATGACTGATATTTATTTCTTAATTTACTGACTGCATGTATATAATTATTTATTTTCATGCTGTTCAGTTGCGTGGGGACCAGTGGAATGCAGGCTAAGGAGACCAACCAAGATTTGTGTTTTCCCATCATCAAGGGACAATGAAGTGTTCCGGGGCAACTGTGAAGATATACTATGCTCATAAGAGATGAATTAATCTGCTAATATTTAGGTGGACTCACATTTTTTAACCCAAGTAAAATGTGTTTCATTTATGCTTAGGGTGCTTTCCAAAGTGAATGGAGAATTCTGACGAGGGTGTGTCCCTATATCATAACAGATCTGTGATTTATAGTTGGGCTGGCAAATCATGGATAGGCTTGAATGTGGACTCATGGGCATTTACTATATATACTTCACTGCACCAAATTGAAATAGTGTTACATTTGATACCAAATTTTAAGTGTTGGAAACTTATCATTCATGTATTCAGGGCTTTTTTAGAATAGGCATAGAAACTCAACCAGGACCCACCCACAACCCCCCACACCCACCCTCCAAACCATATCAAATAGTGGGTGTGATCAGATTTCACTAACAGTGGGAGGGTCATAAAGGGGCATTAAATATCAGCAGTACATTATGTACAGATTGCAGAGTTCAGGAGTGTGCTACACACAGATTGCAGAGTTCAGGGGTGTGCTACACACAAAGTGCAGAGTTCAGGGGTTCGCTACACACAGATTGCAGAGTTCAGGAGTGTGCTACACACAGAGTACAGAGTTCAGGGGTGTTCTACACAGAGATTGCAGAGTTCAGGAGTGTGCTACACACAGAGTACAGAGTTCAGGGGTGTTCTACACACAGATTGCAGAGTTCAGGGGTGTGCTACACACAGATTGCAGAGTTCAAGGGAGTTCTACACACAGATTGCAGAGTTCAGGGGTGTGCTACACACAGATTGCAGCGTTCAGGGGTGTGCTACACACAGATTGCAGAGTTCTGGGGTGTGCTACACACAGATTGCAGAGTTCAGGGGTGTGCTACACACAGATTGCAGAGTTCAGGAGTGTGCTACACACAGAGTACAGAGTTCAGGGGTGTTCTACACACAGATTGCAGAGTTCAGGGGTGTGCTACACACAGATTGCAGAGTTCAGGGTTGTGCCACACACAGATTGCAGAGTTCAAGGGAGTTCTACACACAGATTGCAGAGTTCAGAGGTGTGCTACACACAGATTGCAGAGTTCAGGGGTGTGCTACACACAAATTGCAGAGTTCAGGGGTGTGCTACACACATATTGCAGAGTTCTGGGGTGTGCTACACACAGATTGCAGAGTCCAGGGGAGTTCTACACACAGATTGCAGAGTTCAGGGGTGTGCTACACACAGATTGCAGATTTCAGGGATGTTCTACAAACAGAGTGCAGAGTTCAGGGGTGTGCTACACACAGAGTACAGAGTTCAGGGGTGTGCTACACACAGAGTATAGAGTTGAGGGGTGTGCTACATACAATGTACAGAGTTGAGGGGTGTGCTATGCACAGAGTACAGAGTTCAGGGGTGTGCTACACACAGGGTGCAGAGTTCAGGGGTGTGCTACACACAGAGTATAGAGTTGAGGGGTGTGCTACACACAATGTACAGAGTTGAGGGGTGTGCTATGCAAAGAGTACAGAGTTCAGGGGTGTGCTACACACAGAGTACAGAGTTTAGGGGTGTGCTACACACAGAGTGCAGAGTTGAGGGGTGTGCTACACAAAGAGTATAGAGTTTAGGGGTGTACTACACACAGATTGCAGAGTTCAGCCCTCTTCCACACCTGCTTACCTCTGCATCTTCCATCCACATCTCATTTTCACCCCTCCTCAGCCCTGACCTCTGCACACAGCTCCCCCCTCTTAAAAGCTCTGCCATCTTCCACATGACTTATGCCGCGTACACACGGTCGGACTTTACGGCGGACTTTGCCCGGCGGATTTTTCGACGTACTTTCCGACGGACTTTGTGAATGAACGGACTTGCCTACACACAATCCACCAAAGTCCGTCGAATTCGTACGTGATGACGTACGACCGGACTAAAACAAGGAAGTTCATAGCCAGTAGCCAATAGCTGCCCTAGCGTGCCTTTTTGTCCGTCGAACTAGCATACAGACGAGCGGACTTTTCGACCGGACTCGATTTCAACGGATAAATTTTAAACAAGTTTCAAATCTAATGCCGCGTACACACGAGCGGACTTTACGGCGGACTTTGCCCGGCGGACTGGATTTCGTCGGACAATTCGATGTGTGTGGGCTCCAGCGGACTTTGTTTTCTCAAAAGTTGGACGGACTTAGATTTTAAACTTGTTTAAAATTTATCCGTTGAAATCGAGTCCGGTCGAAAAGTCCGCTCGTCTGTATGCTAGTTCGACGGACAAAAAGGCACGCTAGGGCAGCTATTGGCTACTGGCTATGAACTTCCTTGTTTTAGTCCGGTCGTACGTCATCACGTACGAATTCGACGGACTTTGGTGGATTGTGTGTAGGCAAGTCCGTTCATTCACAAAGTCCGTCGGAAAGTACGTCGAAAAATCCGCCGGGCAAAGTCCGCCGTAAAGTCCGACCGTGTGTACGCGGCATAAGTCCGTCCAACTTTTGAGAAAACAAAGTCCGCTGGAGCCCACACACATCGAATTGTCCGACGAAATCCAGTCCGCCGGGCAAAGTCCGCCGTAAAGTCCGCTCGTGTGTACGCGGCATTACTTTTGTTGCCGCATTAAGCTTAAGCACCCAGCTGGCACTAGTACCTCCTTTGCAGGGAGATCCTTCAGCAGGGTGTCTGTACCAGGGAAAATGAAGACTACAGAGGGTCAGCCTACCGTGCAATGCCCCCCTCTCATCCATGACCACACTGCACCTCGATCACCTGTATTCCTCTTTTCCCCATCCTTCACTTAGTGGGAGCCACTCAGGAGATAGAGCACCTTTGCAATCTGTGTGTAACCCCCCCCCTGAACACTGCAATCTGTATGTAATGCACTCCTGGTATCTGTGGAAGCTGTTGGGAGACCATCTGTCACTTGCAAAACACAGAAGCCAGACTTCTGTGTTTACAAGTGATAGTGGTGAGCAGGGAGCAGAGAGCCTGGGCCAAAGGTGGTGGAACTGAGTTCCACCAAGTTCCAGCTGAACAAAACGTCCGGTATGTATTCCTATTATTTTTGGGGATTATGTTCAATGATCAATCTAGGTCTATTAAGTTATTCACTACTTTTAAACTGAGGGATACATTCATCCTATTTTATGTGCTTATTGAATAAAGCTGTCTGATTTTAATATGTCTAAGTGTTTATTCTGAGAGATCAACCAATTTTAAAGTCCTATTCTTTTTGCGTTTTCCGAGTTCGCTCAAAAATAAGTATTTGTAGTATATTTCTGAATGTGGTGGTATACCCGGTTATTATCCGGAAAAATTATATAAGTACTATGACTAACCTTGTAAAGGTGAAGAGGGGTGGTCTTCAAGCAGGGATCTGTGAAATGGACTGTGTGGCTCAATAAAGCTTATTCTGAAGGAGTGACGTTAGTGGTGTGCATTTTCATAGGGGAACAATTCATGATGGTAACTTTTTGCCCTCTGGAGAGATGTTATTCAAGCTCAATGCTTTTTACAGCTATTATATTGTAAGATACCGTATTGCCTTCTTGAGCAGATTACACAGCCTCACTTCTAGTACAAAGCTCAAAAGCAAGGAGCTTAGTCTTTGCTTATAGGTAAGTGGGGAAGGTCATGCAAATCATTACACACCGGTGTATAGCACAGATATAGCCAGTGTTTACAGAACCGATATTACTAACTTGCATATAGCTATTTCAGTTTTTTTGAAGATATGACTCCACTGTGACCTTAATGGTCATGGTGTTCTCCAAAAAGAAAGGATTTTCATGACTCTGCCCATTTACTCATAACCAAAGACTAAGCTTCATGTTTTCGGGTTTTGTGCTGAAGGTTAGGGCGTATAAAAATATTCTATTTTATGAAGGTGAAGCTGTATCTCACGGTATTTTCAAGGTAGGCTTTTCAGTTTCTTTTGTGCAGCCCCACCATGACTAGGGATTGACCGAACTGACCCCTGTTCGTTTCGCATCAGAACTTTCGAACACCGCGGCTCAAACGACTCAAACGGTAAAAATCAAAAGTGCCCATTTTGAAGTCTTATATGCAAGTAATTGGGTATACAATGGTTATAGGGGTCCAGGTCCTACCCTGGGGGACCTGTATCAATAAAAAAAAGTTTGTGAAAAACTTCATTTTTTAATGAGCAGTGATTTTTTGATTTTTAAAGTGAAAGCATAAAAATGAAAAATTCCTTCCAATATAGTCCCTGGGGGGGGTCCTCATAGTGTACCTGTAAAGTGGCAGATTTGTACCTGGTCTGGAATCTGCTGCAGCAATAAATGCATTTATAAAGCCAAAAAAAGACATTTTCCCTGCAAGCTGCCTTTGTTTTGCTCAACAACAGCTAGGGAGCCAGTGTGTATGATGATACCACAATGTAGTGCACGGGAACAATATTAGAGATTTTTTGGATACATTCTGGTGTCACTTTGACTTTAGATAGAAGTAACGGGTGCGTAAAAAATTGGTGTTTGGGTTTCGGTGGCGCCTTCCCACCGTAACCCTATAGAGGTACTCTTGAAGGAAGCAAGAATTGGCCTTGCTGTAAAAAATTGCAATAATATGCACCTGTCAAACAGGTGCAGAAAAATTGGTCTTTGGGTGTTAATTGTGCCCATGAAACCTATACCAAAAACATTCTTCCAGATGAAATGATTGAACACCCTCAAAGCTAGGCAGCCTCGAAGCCCTACAGAGATTCCACATCCCAAAAAGACTTAATCAGTGACATCGGCATCAGGGGCTTCATAGCTGGTAATCCAGGACTGATTCATTTTTATAAAAGTCCACGGAGTCTGTGGACAGACAGGTTCTATGATCAGTAATGAAACCTCCTGCAGCACTGAATGCCGTTCTGAGAGCATGCTGGATGCAGGGTAGCCCAACAACTCAATAGTATACAGGGCAAGTTCCCACCGGTGTTCTATTATCATGACCCAGAAAGTCAGTGGATCATCAGCTGGAAAGCTCTCCATCTCTGTTTTGGTCTGGAGGTAATCATCCACCATGTGATGCAGACACTGCCGATGGGATGTGGAAGCTGACAGCCCTGGGCGGAGAGGACTAAAATAATTAAAAAATGCCTCACTTAGGCGGACGCCTTCTCCAACGCTCCTCTCCTGATCAACAGAAGACTCAAAACAACGTTTTCCATGACACTGTAACCTACTGGAGTCAGGAAAAACGTTTAATAAAATCCTCTTTAACATGTCCTCAAGAGATTTTATCTACTGCACTCTCTGAGGGGACGGGTTGAGTTCTGAGACATTCCCCTTATAACAGTGGTCAAGGAGGGTTGTCAACCAGTAATCATCCTTCTCCTTTATGCCACGTATTCTTGGGTCCTTTCGCAGGCTTTGAAGCATGAGGTTGCCCATGCACCTCATATTTGCCAAGGCTTGAGAAGACTCCTCGGGTCACTCAGGATGAAAGCATCTGGAACTTCCTCCTCCTAGCCACATACTACTCCCAAGAGTCCTGGGGTTGGAAAGCCATCGCTTACAGATTGACGCATGTCTTTCTCTTCTTTTAAGCCTATGAAAGTGCCAGAATCCTCTTCCTCACCCTCTTCCCTCCTGTGTGTTATGTGACATAGGAATGATGGTGTCTGGATAAAGTGGGCCTGGAGAGGAAAGGAAGTCCTCCTCTTCCTCCTGCTACTCTGCCTCCAGTGCCCTGTCCATGATGCCACACAGAGTCTGCTCCAGCAGGAACACAACAGGGATTGTGTCACTGATGCATGCACCGTCACGGCTCACCATCCTTGTGGTCTCCTCAAATGGTGACAATACAGTGCATGCATCCTTAACGATCAGTCATTGGTGTGGGGAAAAAAAGCTGAGGCGGCCTGAGCCTGTAGTCATGCCGTACTCACACAGGTACTCATTGATGGCCCTCTGCTGCATGTATAGCCACTGCAGCATAGCCAAAGTCGAGTTCCAATGGTGGGCATTTCACAAATCAGGTGGTTTACGGGCAGACAGAATTTCAGCCAACCGAGCACTGGCTGTGTATGACCGCCTAAAATGGCTACAGACTCTTCTGGCCAGCTTTAGCACATCTTGCAACCCTGGGTACGTATTTAGGAAACGCTGCACCACGAAATTGAGGACATGTGCCAGGCATGGCACATGTGTCAACTTTCACTGTCTAAGGGTGGACAGGAGGTTTGAGCCATTATCGCACACCACCATTCCTGACTCCAGCTGAAGTGGTGTGAACCACCTCTGGGCCTGTCCCTGCAGAGCTGCAAGAATCTCTGCTCCGGTGTGGTTCCTGTCCCCTAAACATACCAGCTGAAGCACTGCATGGCACCTTTTAGCCTGACTCATTTTATAGCTATTTGGGGTAGCTGATGTTCAATTCTGCAGAGGAGGGCATGGAGGTGGTGGGGGAGGAGGAGGAGGCGGTAGAACTCACAGTTCTGGCATCATCATCACCAGCTATATGGAGACATGGGGGCACAACAAGCTGCAGCACTGAGCCCTGTCCTGCATCCTTTTGAGTTGCAAGCAGCCTTACCCAGTGTGCTGTGAATGAAATATATCGTCCCTGCCCATGCTTGCTGGACCAAGTGTCAGCAGTAAGGTGGATTTTATGACTGACTGCCTTGCCCAACGATGCCAGAACATTCCCTTCCAGATGATGGTAGAGAGATGGAACTGCCTTACGTGAAAAGTAGTAGCGACTGGGAACCTGCCATTGTGGTACAGCACATTGTGCAAATTCGTGGAAGGGGGCAGAATCCACCAGGCTGAAAGGCAGAAGTTGGAGAGCCAACAGCTTTTACAAGCTTGCATTTAGAAGCTGGGCATATGGGTGGCAGGGACTGTATTTTTTTTTCCGCTGCAGCAGATGGGCCAGAGAAATTTTCCGGCCACAGTCTACAGTTGGTAGTGTGCTGCTGGCAGATGTGCTGCTAGGAGCTGGGACACCCTGTGGTGGAGGATGAGGAAGGTTTAGTAAGCCAGTCCACCACCTCCTCTGCATACTGTGGCTGGATAGCACAGGCAAACTCACTAAACAGAGGAAATTATGCCATGCCTGAGGACTGACCATGGTGTTTAACTGGGAGTTATGCTCAAAACTATATGGAGTTAAACTTGCAGTAACACACACAGAAGTAAATGGCGTTAAACTGGCGGTAATGCACACAGAAGTAAATGGCGTTAAACTTGTAGTAACGCACAAAACTATATGGCGTTAAACTGGCAGTAACGTACAAAACTATATGGCGTTAAACTGGCAGTAACGCACACAAAAGGATATGGCGTTAAACTGGCAGTAACGCGCACAGAACTATATGGCGGTAAACTAGCAGTAACGCACGCAAAACTATATGGTGTTAAACTGGCAGTAACGCACGCAAAACTATATGATGTTAAACTGGCAGTAACGCACACAGATGTAAATGGTGTTAAACTGGCAGTAACGCAAACAGACGTAAATGGCGTTAAACTGGCAGTAACCCACAGGTGGAGAGGAGGAGGAGCCGGATGTGGGTGGGGTCGGGTCAGAGCTGAGCCTGGGCTGCTGGGTGTCCCTCACACCATGATGCCTGCTAAAACAGGCCCGTGGACCATGCACTAGTCTCTGGCCGCCCCCCCCCTTCACCCCTGTCCGAACGGCGTTGTCGGTTCCGGCGGTCTCAGCTCCCGGTCTCTCGTCCTTGGGCTCCAACGGAGGAGGGTGGAAACGGGGGGAGCGGTGCCCTGACTCCTTAGTTACAGCGGCCGCTGCAGACAGGATTTTGGACGGCTCCACTGAACCTCCGCAAACGGGGGAGAGGAGGGGAGAGGAGAGGAGACATGCACGGTCCATTACCCATCAGAACCTAATGGGACGGCTCGCCGGGATCGAGGGGGAGAGGAGGGATTGAGAGTAGCAGAGAGTGATAACCCGATACAGAACCTGATACAGAAGCTTGATGGTAAAGTCAAAGAAATCGCATGGAACAGGCGCATGCCCTAGGAGAGAAGAAAGTGGGTAAGACTCTGGTTCTTTTAGCTGCCTGAAGATGGGTAAGTGATGCATTAAATCACTTGTTGCTAAAGTGCAAGGATACCTGCTCATATTGTGTCAGTTACTGCGACTTTCCACTTGCGACTATATCGCATCAAAGTAGCATCAAGTATAACATCATTCCCTACACTAATCTTGGTCTGCTGTTGTATTTAAGATGGCTAAGTGAGGCCGCGGACTATTTCCAACATTGCTAATCTGCCAAGCTGTATAGAAACATTGCCTTATATGTGTCTTTATATTGCCTTATTAGTATACGTGACTCTACCATAACAAGACTCCTCTCTCATATGAAACTATTTCATACTAATAAGCTGGTTTATATCGGTGCTGGGGGGTGGGTAAGGGACGCAAAGAAGTACTCTCAGTAGTGTCAATCTATATGGATACTGCACACTTCTGTTTGACCAGTACACCGCTGCACCTGCATATGCGACTTTGCTGCAACTTGAGATCACAAATACACAATATCTCACTATAACAATAGGCTGACTTATTCCTGTGTCGGAAGTTGGGTGTATGATATAGCGGACTAATCCCATTGATGTAAGCAGTATGGAAATAATCGCATTCTAGGGGACTGCCGTACTGATCCACATACAAAAGTGACTGTAGTATAATAATATATCGCTAAAATATAACACTATAAGTGGAGTAAATACTACGGTGCAACGAATTAAATATTTTGGGGGATCAAGGTAATCCCCAGTGCCATAGGGAAAGTCAGAAAACACACCACACATAATAGAGGAGGAACCACTAACCAGGTATAGGTAGAAAAAATGAGAGGAAGATCAACAAAAGGACCTGCAAATCCACCCAGAACAAGTGCAAGCCCGGGAACCATCAGAAAATATATGATGAATGAAAGTAACAAAGAAAGTAATTCAACAGGTGCAAAGAATAAAACGCCAGATCGAACGGCTAAAATGGGTACAAGAAAACAAATGGCGGAGATGGATTCAAGACCCCCCAGTAACGAGGTAGAAGTAGAAACTGCAGAAGAAATCCAGCAGGCAAACCAGCTCCCTACCAAGGGAGAAATCGCTGAAATGTTTGCGAAACTGGAGGCCTCAATCAGAGGTGAGATCAGCGCTGTAAATGAGAACATGAGCCACCTATTAACCAGAGTGGAGGAAGTTGAAACAACAGTGGACAAACAAGGAGAAGAAATAAGAAAATTGAGACAGCAGATAGAAGTGCTGCAGAAGGAACAGAGGTATATAAGGTACAAAATGGAAGACCAAGAAAATCGCAGCAGAAGAAAAAACCTCCGGATTAGAGGCCTCCCGGAAGCGCATGGTGAAAAAGAAAACCTACAGGAAAAAATGGAGGAAATTTTCAAAGATTTGAAGAGCCCTTGCAATATCAGCGGTAATTTAAACCTAGACAGAGTCCATCGAATTAGGAAACCAGCCGAAATTAGGGGAGACACTCCGCGGGATGTAATAGTGCGATTCCATAGCTTCCGGGACAAAGAACAGATTAGCATGAATTTAAGGAGAAACCCACAGGTGAAGTACGGTGAAACAAATTTACACATCTTCCAGGACCTAGCCGCAGAAACTCTAAGCAGAAGAAGAATTTTGAAGCCATTACTAGCTGCCTTAAAGGCGAACGAGGTCCAATACTCCTGGGGCTTCCCTGCCAATCTTACTGGACGTAAGGACGGCCGAAAGGCGGTGCTGAGATTTCCGGAGGAGACCCAGAATTTCTGCGATCGACTTGGAATCCCAGTAATGGAGATCCCGGGGTGGTGGGAGAAAAGCGGAAGTCAGGAACACTTAGGGGACCCTGTCACTTGGAAACCAATACTAATGACAAAAGAACACAGGGACTGAAAGAGGCCTCGAATGTTAAAAGTGATTGAAAATGGATTTGTCTTTCTCTCTCTCTCTCTCTTCCCTCTTTGTTTCTCTCTCTATACGATCTATTGTCGGTGGGGGCGGGGGGTGGGGGGTGGGTGGAGGGTGTGTGGGAGGGATGGCTGGGATTACACCCAGGGGGAAGCTCTTGGCCAGACTAGACCCTCCTCTGAGCTCAACCTCTGGGGAGTAAACCGTGTGGCCAGGTGGAGTGGGTAGGCCAGGGTTTCTTTTTTCTTCATTCAGGGGGCTCATGTGGCACCCCAATACTCCCCCCAACTTGATGGGAAAGGGGAAAAGGCGAGGGGCTGGGCGGGAGGGATTTGGGGGGAGGGAGGTGGGTGGGCAGGAGGAGGGGGGGGATGGGGGGGGAGGGTTGAGGGAGGGGGGGTGGGGGGGTTAAGGGTAGGACGAGACCAATCCAATCCTTGGTGGATCCGACTATTCAGCCAGGAGGGGCTACGTAAAGGTGTAAATGGGGCTAAAATAACAGGATGGCTGGGATAAATATAGTCACATATAATGTGAGGGGCATCAACTCCCCCATAAAATGTGCGAACATAATGGGAGAATTGAGATCCCTGAAAGCAGAGGTGGTCCTCCTTCAGGAGACCCACCTATACCTAGGCAAAAGCAAGAGAATAGCTACAAGCGAGTTTCCGTACTGGATCTATGGAGACTCCCCGATAAGAGGGGCAAAAGGAGTGGCGATTGGTTTTGCAAAGGGAGTTGGGTTCACAATAGAGGAGAGAGTAATTGACCCGGAGGGTCGCTTCTTGTTCATAAGAGGTAGCTTGAAAGGGATGGAATGTTCCCTGGCAAATATCTACTGCCCAAATAATAACCAAGCAAGGTTCCTAGTGGGAATCTTGGCAAAGTTTGAAACCTTTAAGAGAGGTAGGGCCATTATCGCAGGAGACTTCAATATATGTTTAGAGCCAGGTAAAGACAGTACGTCGCGTGCTCGGGGACCCGAAGGCAAGTGGATGAAAAAACTCAGGAAAAAACTGCGTCATCAGCAGCTGGTAGATATATGGAGGATGCAACACCAGAACATAAGAGATTATACCTTCTATTCCCCCGTTCACGCGACATACTCTAGGCTGGACTTATTCTTCGTGGAGCATCGCTATGTGGAAGAGGTTGAGGGTACAAGCATAGGGCCAATGACGTTCTCGGACCACGCCCCGGTTAGCCTACAAATAAAATTAAGCAAGCATGAAACACGGAGCAGTAGCTGGATACTAAATGAGGACCTCCTACATGATGAAAAGATAGACAAACTTATTAAAGAAGAACTAGAATTTTACTTTAAAGTTAATACCTCTGAGGAAACATCAGAAACTATGGTCTGGGAGGCCCATAAAGCCTATATCAGAGGGATCATGATTAAGGCGGGGGTAGAGAAAAAGAGAAGCCAGGGAGAGACCTTTCGCGTGCTTCAGGAGGAAATCATTAAATTAGAGCAACATCATAAGAAAAAGGGGGATAGCGAAACACTGGCAAAACTATTTAGGAGCAGGGAGGCTATACGGCAGTTAATTGAACAGGAAAATAGGAAGAAGTATAACCTTGTTAAAAAAGAAAGGTATGTAGGCAGTAACCGACCTGGTAGACTCCTGGCAAAGATATTAAGTAAAAAAAAAAATAACAAATATATCGACAAGATAAGATCTAGAACAAACGAGATCCAATATAGGGATCCAGATATTGCAAGGACGTTCCAAGAATTCTACAGTGAGCTTTATTCCATAAATAGAAATGTAACAACTAAGGAGAGGGAACAAAAACAAGCGAAGATCAAAAATTACCTAAGTGAAGTGGGAATGACTAAATTATCGGAAAATGAGCATACCACACTGGAGTCCCCTATTACAGAGATTGAAGTTAGAAAGGCAATTAGAGAAACACAAGTAGGTAAGAGCCCAGGACCGGATGGGTTGACAGTGCTTTATTATAAAAAATACCAAGACTATCTAATCCCTAAACTGTGTGCCTATATGAACGACATAGGAGACAAGGGGGAAATGAGCAGAGAAGCCCTGGCAGCCAATATTACGGTTATTCAAAAAGAGGATAAGGATGCGACAGTTTGTTCAAACTATAGGCCTATTTCCCTGCTAAATGTGGATACTAAATTATTCGCAAAAGTGATTGCGAGCAGAATGAAGCAGGTAATAGAGAAGATCATACATCCGGACCAGGTGGGGTTTATTAGAGGTAGACAGGGACGGGATAACAGCATCAAAACCCTCCTAGTAGCCCAGGAAATCAAAAAGAGCGGAGTCCCAGGTCTACTTCTATCCATAGACGCTGAAAAAGCGTTTGATAGAGTAGACTGGGACTTCATGATGAGTACGCTCGAGGAGGTAGGCTGTGGGGAGAGGATGTGTAAATGGATTAGGGCCTTATACTCAAGACCATCGGCAAGAGTGAAAATAAATGGGACCTTCTCGGACCCAATCGACATGTACAATGGTACAAGGCAGGGGTGTCCAATCTCCCCCATGCTCTTCTTGTTGACGTTAGAACCCCTTCTATTAAGGATAAGACAGAATAGGGATATTAGTGGGGTCGTAATAGGGAATATGGAATACAAACTGGCCGCCTTTGCAGATGACATCCTGCTGTATATAACCCAGCCAAGGATATCCCTACCAAATATCATGGCTAACCTAGTAGAATACGGAAAGTTATCAAATTTCAAAGTAAACCCAACTAAATCTGAAGCACTTGAGATAAACCACTTCAAGGAGAGTGACCACTCCTACCAAAAACACTTCCCCTTTGTGTGGGGGAAAAAAGAACTGAATTATCTGGGGGTCAAAATCACTACATCAACCGAAACGCTATACCAAGCGAACTTTATAGCACTGTTAAACGAGGTAAAAGCTGAATTGAGTAGAATTCATCTGGGTCAACTATCCTGGGAGGGAAGAATCAACATATATAAAATGGTTATACTGCCGAAAATAACTTATAAAATCCAAATGATACCAATAACACTCCCACATACATACCTCAGAAGGCTACACTTAATGTTTTCAAAATTTATTTGGAGGGGAAAGTCACCTAGATTAAAATTCTCACAATTGATTAATACTAAAGGTAAAGGGGGATGGGGAGCACCAGATATAAGGAAATATTACGAAGCTATCGCTATAGCCAGAGTGACTGAATGGGTCAAAAACATAGAAAAACAATGGGTAGTAATAGAAAATAAAATTAGTGACACTAAACTGGATAAGATTATATGGATTTCGCCTCAACAGAGAAAGTACAGCACTGAAACGCATGCAATCACTAAACACGCACTTAAGATATGGGACACCCTTCACAGAAAGGAACACTGGGAGTATAACTCACCCTTAATGCCACTTAAAGATTTAGAACAGTTTGCACCAGGGAAAGAGGAATGGTTTGGTAAATGGTTACTAGAAGAAAATATACAACTAAAAGACATAATGCATAGGGGTCGAATATGCTCATTCCAAGAGGTGCAGGACAAAAGAGATATGTTAGTCATTAACCCCTGGCGCTATAGCCAATTAAAACACTATGTTGGTTCACTCCCACAGCCAATAAGATCAGTGGATAATTTAACACCACTAGAAAAAATATGCGTGGATAGAGAGGGGAGGGGGGGTTTCTCCCGGATATATAAAGTTCTAGTTGATTTAGAAAGGTTAGAAACCCCGGACTATATAGGGAAATGGGAAAAGGAGTTAGGGAGAAATCTTACAGATACAGAAGTCTCCCTGATCTTGAAAAGAGTCTCAGCCACTTCAGTTAATAGTAAACTCCTAGAATTAAATTTTAAATGCCTGACCAGAATGTACCTGACCCCCGATCGGGTGCATAAAATACATAGGGATAAGTCGCAATTTTGTTGGAGGGGCTGCTCAGAGATGGGGTCAATGGCCCATATCTGGTGGCTATGTCCGGAAATGAAAAGGTTTTGGGGCGAAGTAAGAAAATTTATCAAAGTGATAACAAACTTGGACGTCCCAAATGACCCTTGGATTTGTTTATTCCACATGAGTGATATGCCGACTAAAACATATCTCAGAACACTTTTGCCACATCTTATTGATGCAGCTAAGAGCTTAATCCCTAAGTATTGGCAAAGGAAAGAGAGGCCAAAGATGAGGGAATGGTTTAATAAAATTAATGAGATTCAGTGCTTGGAGTACCTAAGATTTAGCGAAGGGACAAAAATGGGGGCCTTTGAAACAAAATGGAAAGACTGGGAAAAATTTAAAGAATCTCCAAATGCAGTTGAGATGTGGTCTACATAAGTAGAGGAATGCAGAGGACTGGATGGATATGGTCTCGGGGGGGGGGGTGGGGGGGGGGTAGGGGGTGGGAGGGGGGGATGGGTAAAAGGGAAGCATTAGCTATCGTTGGGATAATTATGTATCCTCTTTTGTTTTGTAATATACTAAATTGGAGTACCAAGCAAATGTAAAGCCACGATGATGTGACGATAAGATGGGAAAGAAATTTGAATTTTAATATTTGAAAAATCTTTTCCCGGGAGAAACCTTCAAGCTGAAGTGGCAAAAAAAAAAAAAAAAAACTGGCAGTAACGCAATCAAAATTCAACCATCACTACACTGACACTATCTGAACTGTCCCTACTCTAGCTATACACTAATGTAAAGATTACTGACACGGCCTCCCTACACTATACTGAAACTATCTGAGCTGTCCTTACTCTACCTATTGTATGTATGAATGACACAGTCTCACTAAACTGAAACTATCTGAGCTGTCCCTACTCTAGCTGCACACTATGCAAAGCTGAATGATGGTCCTTCTCACTACACTCACACTACCCCTAGACTGACACTAAACTAATATTCTACACTGAAAATTGAAGCAAAATAGCACAGCATAGCACACCAACTAACTAATAGCACTGAACAGAGCCCTGTTCTCTCTCTCTCCACGCCAAAATCACATTGAAAATGGCTGCCATTAAAAGAATACTTTTATACTGTGGGGCGGGAATGAGCCATGATTGGATAAAGTCATGATGACAGCGTCCAATCATGACTCTGACAGTGCTCTGTGCCCTGATTGGCTGAAGCTTTCACTGCTTCAGCCAATCAGGGCTTGCAATGCACTGTTCAGCGCTGCAATGCATTGTGGTCAGTTCGGGGGGCCGAGCAAACGACCCGTTTGTTTGGATGTTCTCCGAACATCCGAACAACGAAAGTTCGGCATGAACTTATGCTCGGGCTGAACCGTTCGCCCATCCCTAACCATGACCTCAATAGTTGAACACTCTGTGGGAGGCTTTCCAAGGTGACAAAAGATTGTCTAGTAGCCCTCTAAAGAATCAAAAGTCACCACCAAAATAATTCCCTATTGACCTAAAAACACTTTTAAATTTGAAAATGTGAAAAGTTTGTTCAATTTTGAACTCCGGGAATTTTGGTCATATTTGAGTTTGACCAAATCTGAATACATTAGACTTTACTGTGTTTTTAGCAGTCCTTAGGACTTTCTCCCTGTTGGGTTTCCTTCCATGGCAAGCTGGCCGATATGGGTTTTAAATGCACCTTTTCACTTTCTGGCCATAAGACCAAACCACACAAAAAATATGATATATTAGTTTGTAATATGGCCAAAATATTCAAACACACCTCCCACACCAAAGGTCTGTCTGGTGAGGCCAAAATTAACAATTTACAGGGTCATAAAAATTACTTTTTTTAAATGGCTTCCTGAGCTTGGCTCAGCACCATCATCACTCTGTAGAGGAAGTAGCACCCAAGCATCATCATCACTCTTTAAAGGAAGTAGCGCCCTGACACCATTATTACTCTGTAGAGGAAGTAGCGCCCCAGCACCATCATCACTCTTTTGAGGAAGTAGCACTGGACCAGCACTGTACCTCATCTATCAGGTACAATGATAAAACAAATGATCTTTTTAGGTGTCTTTTAGGGGTATTCTTCCCATTGACCTCCAATGTCAGGGGGTGCATTTTTACTGACCACCAACGTAAGGGAAAGTTTTCCACTGACCACCAATATAAGGAGGCATTTATCCGCTGATACTGGTAATATACCATGAGCTGTGGCTAATATTTTTAACCGGAGTCCCCTGAGACCTGACAATTATTTCAAGGGTTCCTCCGGGGCAAAAATTTCAAGAAAAGCTACTCCGGATTTCCAGTTAGTCTATAAATCAACAAAAAATTGCCAGTTGGGAACCTAAGGTACAAACATTAAGCAGAAAAGACCAAGAAAACTGGTACGTATCCTTGTTTTGAGATAAGTCAAGCTTTCTGCAACCCAAATTCCATCTGAGTGAGTTATTTTAGGTCTTCTGTTCCTTTAATCTGCCGGTACAAACTCAGATATTGCTTAGGAAGTTTATGCTGCTTAATGCATGTTCCTTCACAATGAGATATTTCTCGTGGGAGTTTACAAATCAGTTTCGTCGTTTACTGCTGTATTTGCCGCCGACGCCATTCCCATGGTGCCAGGCATAAAAACAGATTTCACCCTTCTCCTTTGCTTAACACACCACCGGCGAGAGAGTAAAGGCACAGTAAATCTTCTGGCCTTGCATATGTAGAACGAGAATCTGCTTGGCTGGCACAATATAATTTCATGTTTGATCTAAGGAAATGCGATTTCCTGCATCTATCAGCATCAAAATAACCATATCTTACAGGTACATAGACATCTGCTCTCATGCAGTTTTTTTGGCAAGAATATAGAGTTACACATCCTTGGCATGAGCGAGACGCCAAATCTTCGAGCTTTGTTCTGCTTTGATTTTCTGCTGAGCCAACGAGGAACGAAAGTTTAGCTGCTTACTAGGAAAATAAATATTAAGGAAGCTCAGTGTGCTTAAACAAACAAGGGAAGTGCTAAAGGGGAACTCGGCAAAGGATCGATATCATGGAATATTTGCAGGGTATTAGGTTATATGTTCTTTTTTAAAGCCCAGCTCTAGGAATTAGACAAAATCGACCCTTTTGGTGCCCCGTCTCCAACCCACTGCAAGGCTTAAAGTAATATTATAGTCTGTTTTTTTTTTTTTTTTGTTTAACCACTTTCGGACTGTCGCACGCCGATATACATCCTTAATTTGAGGAGGAATATCGTTGTTATGGCAGCAGCTAGCTGCCATAACCCCAGTATCCTCTTGTTCGTCTGGCGGTCCGCTACAAGATAAAAGTGGTCTCTGCCGCGGATTCGCAGCAAGATCACTTTTATTGGCTGCGGGAGACTGGCCCCTCTTCCCGCCATGCTCCGGTGCCCTCCACCTCTGCCGACGGCTCCGGTAAGTGGCGGAGGGCACTGGAGCATGGCGGGAGGGTCCTCTCTCTGGCTCGGCATTGAGATGAGTGAGGGGAAGATGGCCCCAACCCATCTCCATGACATTGCAGGGCGGAAGCAACGTCAAAACGTCACTTCCGCCCATAGCTCTTAAAAGGCCATTTTTTAAAATTCTTTTTTAAATGACAATTTTTTTTATTATTGTATTTTAGTGTAAATATGAGATCTCAGGTCTTTTTGACCCCAAATTACCCCCAATACAATTACATTCCTTGTAATAGGAATAAAAGTGACACTATTGTTTTTTTAAACAGTGTAAATATAAAAATAAAAGGTAAAATAAATAAGAAAAAAAATTTGAAACGCGCCCCATCCTGCTGAGCTTGTGTGCAGAAGCGAACGCATACCTGAGTAGCACCCGCATATGAAAACGGTGTTCAAACCACACATGTGAGGTATTGCCGCAATCGGTAGAGCGAGAGCAATAATTCTAGCCCTAGACCTCCTCTATAACTTAAACATGCAACCTGTAGAATTTTTTAAACGTCGCCTATGGAGATTTTTAAGAGTAAAAGTTTGTCGCCATTCCACGAGAGGGCGCAGTTTTGAAGCGTGACATGTTGGGTATCAATTTACTCCGCGTAACATTATCTTTCACAATATTAAAAAAATGGGCTAACTTTACTGTTGTCTTATTTTTTAATTCAACAAAGTGTTTTTTTTTACCAAAAAAAAGTGCACTTGTAAGACCGCTGCGCAAATACGGTGTGACGGAAAGTATTGCAACGACCGCCATTTTATTCTCTAGGGTGTTAGAAAACAATGTATAATGTTTGGGGGTTCTAAGTAATTTTCTAGCAAAAAAACCCCCTGTTTTTAACTTGTAAACAACACATCTAAAAAAGAGGCTTGGTTCTTAAGTGGTTAAAAAAAAAAAAAACACGTTACACTTACCTGCTTCGTGAAATGGTTTTGCAAAGAGCAGCTCAGATCTTCTTCTTCTCGGGTCCCTCGCCGGTGCTCCTTGCCCCTTTCTCCTGCAGAGTGCCCTAACCCCCCCTCCCCAGCAAGCGGCTTGCTATAGTGACACCCGAGCCGCCGCTCCTGCTCTTTGTGTCCATTCAGACACAGAGCCGCAATTTGTCCCCGCCCCCTCTCTCTTCTCATTGGCTCACTGACGTTGTGTGTCTCAGCTAATTAGGAGGGAGATTTCCGAACAGCCAAGGCTCATGTGCAACATTTCTGGATTTAGATGGGGCTCAAGTAAGTAATTAGGTCTAAGGGGGGCTACTGCACACTGAAGGTTTTTTATCTTAATGCATAGAATGTCATTAACCACTAACCAGTAACCGACTGCCGCACGCCGATATAGATGTGAGACCGGTAAGTGAGAGGAGAAGTGCTGCAGCTGAGACACCACTGGAGCAGTGACAGGAGTCAGGTAAGTGTTTAGGGATGGGGGGACGAATAGGACAGATAAAAACCTTTTAGACTTCATAACTACTTTAAAGTGGAGTTCCATCTTGTATTAAAAAATAAAGTAAAAGTCAGCAGCTACAAATACTGTAGCTGCTGACTTTTAACCACCTCAATACCAGGCACTTACACCCCCTTCCTGCCGAGGCCATTTTTCAGCTTTTAGCGCTGTCACACATGGAATGACAATTGCGCGGTCATGCTGAACTGTAAACATGTGAAATTTTTATCATTTTCTTCACAAAAATAGAGCTTTTTTTGGTGGCATTTAATCACGTCTGGGTTTTTTTATGTTTTCCTAAAAAAAAAAAAAAAAAAGACCAAAAATTTAGGCTGCACTGATAGGCTGCACTGATGCGCACTGATAAGGTGGCACTTATGGGCACTGATGAGGCGGCACTTATGGGCACTGGTGAGATGGCACTGATGAGGAGGCATGAATATGCTGGCACTGATATGTGGCACTGATGAGCACTGATAGGCAGCACTGATGGGTGGCACTGGTGGGCACAGAGCGGTGGCACAGATAGGATGCACTGATAGGCACAGATTGGCAGCACGGATAGGCGGCACTGATGTGTACTGATGGGCATTGATGGGTGGCATTGATGGGCAGCAGTGGTGGGCTTTGATGGGCAGCACTGATAGTCATCACTGACTGGCATCACTAATGGCCACTGATTGCTGGCACTTGTGGGCACTGATTGCTGGCACTTGTGGGCACTGATTGCTGGCACTTCTGGACACAGATTGATGACAATTGTGGGCACTGATTGCTGGCAGTGGTGGGCAATCATTGCTGGCACTGGTAGGCACTTAATTGTAATCAGGGCACTGATGATCAGTGCCCTGATTACATACCTAGCTGTCCCCTGTGAAGAGATGCCGCTGATTGGTTCTCCTCTCCTCACACTCTGTCAGTGTGAGGCAAGGAGCGCCGATCACCGGTATCTCCGTGTTTATATGTGACCGCCTGTGATTGGACACAGCTGATCACAGCCGCGGCTCTTTACACAGATTGGGGTCGCACCGTGTCCTAGCAGCATGGCGCAGCGGCGATTGGCGTGCTGCACACCCCCAGGGGCGCGCAAGAGCAGTCGTTCTGGGAAGCCGTCATATGATATTCAGCCAGAACGAAAGCCGCACCGACCAGCCGTCATTTGACGGTGGGCGGGCGGCAAGTGGTTAATATAAGGACACTTACCTGTCCAGGTATCCCGAGATGTCGGCACCCCTAGCCGACCTGTCCATCGGCTTAGGGTGCCTTGTGGATTCACAGCCTGTTACCTATTGCGCATGCTGCACTTTCTGAATGGTTTTGTTGTCTTCTGGGACCTGTGTGTCTCCTAGAAGGCAGAAGGGGGGAAGGAGGAGGAGCAGGAAACTTTGTAGATCATCGCACAACGATTTTGGAGATCTTACTAGGAAGTGGGAGCAGGTACCTGGTTTTTGACAGGTATCCACTCCCCCCTAAAAAGAGCCAAATGTGGCAGTGGGAGGGGGGGGGGTGCAAACAAGTGGAGCTTCCACTTATGGGTGGAGCTCCGTTGTAAGTCTAGGTGTGCAGGAAATAAAGATTATTGCTTACCTTAGACCTCATTCCTGCAGGCTCCCTCCATCTATGTAGCTGGTCTTAGAAGCCTCCTCTGTAAGCTGCAGTAACAAGCTTTAATAGTCCTGCATTGTATGTGAGTATGTGATGATGTTGAGGGACTGCCCACAGCCCGCAATGTGCAGGGAGAAAAGAACAATGCTGAAGTCTACCAGAGCAAGGGATAGGGTAAGCAGTACAGCTTCTTCTATTACCCATAGACATAACAAGCATTTGCCCCACTGCAAGGGTAGAATTTGTATAATTCTCATTAGTGAGCTCTAAAGCTCACCTCTGGGATAAATTGGCAGCCCCATAATTTATCACTTACCGTATTTCACAAAAGTGAGTACACCCCTCACATTTTTGTAAATATTTTCTTCTATCTTTTCATGTGACAACACTGAAGAAATGACACTTTGCTACAATGTAAAGTAGTGAGTGTACAGCTTGTATAACAGTGTAAATTTGCTGTCCCCTCAAAATAACTCAACACACAGCCATTAATGTCTAAACTGCTGGCAACAAAAGTGAGTACACCCCGCCCTGTTTCATTATGCAAAAAAGTATATCTCTGTGTGCCTTCGTTAAAATAAACAGTTCATGTTCCAGCTTTGGAGCCAAACAAGTCCTGCCTAGTTCTTGGTTGTAATATGCCGCTATAGTATCTAATATCTATATTCAGACTGGAGGAAGCGGTATATGACGGAAGCACTTAAGCGGAGTGTGGAACATTCCATTACATCCGCTACCCCCAAAATGTCCCCTCCTACCCTGTTTCCCCGAAAATAAGACCTAGCGTGATTGTCGGTGATGGCTGCAATATAAGCCCTACCCCCCAAATAAGCCCTAGTTAAAGTCCTTGTAGGTCTTATTTTCAGGGTAGGGCTTATTTTCAGGGAAACAGGGTAGGGCTTATTTGGGGGGTAGGGCTTATATTGCAGCCATCACCGACAATCCCGCTAGGTCTTATTTTCAGGGAAACAGGGTAGTATAGATCTTCTCCCCCCCTCCACTCCAAATAACCCCCTCCCAGCACAACTCCCCCCAATCCCCGCTCCTAGCACAAATCTTCTTCCTACCACCCCCACTCCTGACACAAATCTCCCTAAATTACCACTCTTAACACCCCCCAAATTTCCCCTCCTAGAATAATACTTCTCTGCCACCCACCAAATTCCCCCTTCCGACACAAAACCCCACTCCCCCTTGTGGTACCTACCCCCCCCCCACACACACACACACACACCTCACATGATACCCCAGTACCTGGGGCAACCAAACCCACAGGGACGCAAGGGGGCAAGCCCACTCCAGTGCCTCTTGGAATTTTTTTTTATTCATTGGAATCGTGCCATTGAAGTCTTCTAAAGAATGCACTGCCACTGGACAGCAAATTACGTGATTACGTATTTAGGTTTTGGGGCCTTACGCTTTGTTTTTTTTATAATGAATAGATTGATTAGCTAGACGAGGGTGGGTGATATTGTTTGTGACGGGGGGGGGGGTAGGGGGGGGCTTCCCTGGCTGAACTTAAACTTTAACATGAACTATAAAAGATGTAAAGATGGAAGATGGAAATTAAATTTAAATTTGTAATCCATTCAGTACAGTTTGATAATATACAGAATGTTGGGGTGTTTGATAGAGTTTTCAACTGCTAGCTGTGTTCACAGCACTGGAAATTATCCACAGGAACATACAGACTAGAAATGAATGAAATGAAGAGTTTTCCAAAATTTCAACAACAATTAAGATTTAGGCCAAATTTTGTCCTAAAATATGGTGGAGTTGATGGGGTGGGAGAAACTAAGGTGGTCTTTAAGGGTCCATTGAGCTTTCAAATGCTCCAGAGTGTCACGCAAACTCCTTTCAACTACCCTGGAATTGTTTTTATGCAAAAAATAAATAAAAAAAATCTTCTCATTAGTCTTGTTATCTGAAACTATTCTCTAAAAAAGAAAAAAAAAACTGAAACAACTAAAATAAAAAAATGCAAAGCAATGTTACACAAATAATAAAAAGATACATAGAAACTATAAATACAAATTATGCTACTAAACAAAATACAGAGAACATTATATAAATTAAACTAATCAACTCTAGGAATTTTTTTTTAATTTAGTTTAACTATTTATTTAATTATTTTACACAAGAATTTCAAGTGAAATTTGCTGATGGAAAAATTGGTCATTTCGATCCACGTATTCTTAACCACTTCCCGCCCGCCATATAACAGAATGATGTGCCAAAGTAGTTAAGTTATCCTGACTGGACTTTATATGACATCCAACAGGATAAGCCGCGATTGCACGCCTGTGGGTGGGCGCGCAGCGTGGCGATCGGTGGTGTGGTGTGTCAGTCTGGCACACATCAACTCCGATCGTGGTAAAGAACCTATGACGTAGGCTCTTTACCACGTGATCAGCTGTGACCAATCACAGCTGATCGCAGCGTGTAACTAGGAAGTGCCGGTAAACGGCTTTCCTCGGTTCGCTCTGATAGGAGAACCGATCGTCGCATCTCCTGTCAGAGGGGGGGTTTGCGCTGATAATCTGCGCATTGATTATTAGCTCGGCCACTATCAGAGGTGCCCACCACATCTGCCAATCACTGCCCATCAGCTGCCAGTCAGTGCCCATCAAAGTGCCAATCAGTGCCCATCAGCATACCTCCCAACTTTTTGAGATGGGAATGAGGGACACCTATCAGCAAAAGTATGCAGGCATAGGACACACCCCTTGCCAGGAGAATTGTAGCAAAAAAACAAGATTTGTTAAACCCACAAATGCTTTTTTTATCACTACTATTCCTTTATTTTGGCTTTTGGAATTTACAAATGTAGCAATTTAGAAATCAGATAAAAGGTTTAGCGCTGGGAAACACTTTTTGATAGATAAAAAGTGCATTTTTTATACAACTATATAGATCAGACCAAAATGAGGGACATATGAGGATGAAAGAGGGACAGAGGGGCATTGCTCGAAATCAAGGACAGTCCCTTGAAATCAGGGACAGTTGGGAGCTATGCATCAGTAATGCCTGTCAGTGCCCTTCACAGATGCCAATCAGTGCTCATCAGTAATGACTGTCAGTAGCTTATCATGAGTGCTGCCCATCAGTGCCATCTATTAGTGCCCATCAGTGCTGCCTATCAGTGCCCATCAGTGCAGCCTCATCAGTGCCCATCAGTAAGGAGAAAACAAGATCTAATAACAGAAACAAAGAAAAACGTTTTTTTTTTTTTCAAAAATTTTGGTCTTTTTTAGTTTGTTTAGCAAAAAATAAAAAGCCCAGTGGTGATCAAATACCACCAAAAGAAAGCTCTGTTTGTGAGAAGAAAATGTTAAAAAAATTTCGTTTGAGTACAGTGTAGCATGACCACGCAATTGTTATTCAAAGTATGACAGCGCTGAAAGCTGACTATTGTCCTGGGCAGGAGGGGGGGAAAGTGCCCGGTATTGAAGTGGTTATGGGTCCATTGAGCTTTCAAAGGCTCCATCCAGAGTGTCACATAAACTCCTTTCAACTATCCTGGAATTGTTTTTATGCAAAAAAAAAATGTCTTCTCATTAGTCTCATTATCTGAAATTATTTACTAAGAAAGAAAAAAAAACTGTAAAAAAACTAAAATAAAAAAATGCAAAGCAGTGTTACACAAATAATGAAAAGATACACAAAAACTATAAATACAAATTATGCTACTAGACAAAATACAGAGAACATTACACAAATTAAACTAACCAACTCTAGGAATTTTTTTTTTACATTTTGTTTAATTATCTATTTAATTATTTTACAAAGTGATATTGATTATTTCGCTCCACATCAAAAAATTGGTCATTTCGCTCCACATCAGACATCCCCTAATGATAGTTACTACTCACCCTTTAGGCAAGATAATCTTCATAGACCAGAAATGCCTGTTTATCTAATATGAATACAAGTTCTTGAAAAAACGCTCTTTTGGTCAAGACAGGAATGGAACTAGGTTGTAATTTTGTACATCTTCTAATCAATATACCGTATCTGTGCATTTACAGATACAAATTATACACAAAAAAAAGGTATTAAACAATTTAAAATTAACATTAGGCGGATGACCAGTGCCGGATTTATAAAGGGGCAAACTTGGAAATTGCCACTGCCAAAGGGGCCCCAGTCTTCCTTTATTAAAAAATGTAATAACTCTAAAATTAGTTTTGTTATTAAATTTTTTTTTAACAAAGTCTGTGTGGGTGTCAGGTCAACAGTTAAGCCTGACTTCAGAGGCAAAGAAAGGAATGAAAGCTTCTGGCAAATGTTTAACATTTAAGCCTCCCATATTATGTTACTATTTGAGATGTTTGTTTTAACATGACTGTGTCATGGAATTTATTGCTTTGTTTACAGGAGACAAGTGGGGGGGGGCAAGGGAGAAGTCAGAAAAATGTTGGAAAGTGCCAGGCAACAGCCCTGACCAAATCATGTGGGAGTGAAGGTAATGTCCAGCATTGATTTATCACAGTGAAAAGCATGAGAGAGAAGCTCACTCCTCTGCTTGACCCTGACAAGCAGAGGACACTCCGCAATCTCAAATCTTTGTTAGCAAGTTTTACCGGAAATTACGAGATTGGCTGAATTCGGGACAGTCCAGACACATGGTATACACCGCTCAGGCAATTAGGAAGATAATTGACAGTTATGGGTGCTCAACCCGGCTCGCCATCATGGATGTAAATGAAGAAAGAAAGGAAATGGTGCACACCAAAGACAAAGTCAAGTTCTTGAAAGTCCTTTATTTTGTCACCAAGTCAGGCATAAACACAAGGAAGGTAGACGCATTTCACACGAATCACTCGTGCTTACTCATAGTAAGTACAAGTGATTTGTGTGAAACGCGCCAACCTTCCTTGTGTATACGCCTGGCTTGGTGACAAAATAAAGGACTTTCAAGAACTTGACTTTGTCTTTGGTACGCCACCGTTTCCTTTCTTTCTTCATTTGAATTCGGGACAGGCATGGCCCTGGATTGGAATTCAGATAGAATTACATAGCAGAGTGTCGGAGGAAACCGGCAGAGAGTAGTAGAGGACCTTCCTTCCTTACTTGTCATGCACTTAATGTAGTAGTGAAGTTGACTCCTAACCAGTTGATTTTCCTTTTCCCAAACCCTTCAGCCTGTGAATTCATACAACCCACCTCCTGTGCGCCTGTCAATGCTGTCCACTCAGCAAAAACAGGAGGGGTCTTGCCATCGTAGCACCCTGATGTTTAGGCAGGGTTGCTCCTAAATTTACCTGCCAGGTATAGTTACCTTGGCTCATTGTTAGGGATCAATTGAGTTTGCCCTAAGTCTGGAATTGCTGCACTTCTCTCTTTAGCCCGCTAGGTGGCCGGGTACCTGGTGACATTAGATAAGACAAAGGCAAAGCAAGGACAGGTTAGGAGTATATTGGGTATCCTAACCAATGCCCAGGGGTTTTCTTAAATCCCTTGGCCTGCTGGGAAAACCTATATATTTGGGTGGAGTCAGGTGATCAGGGTTCTGTGCCACCTGGACGGCTGTCTGGGTGGACATTGGTTGTATTGCCTGGGCTTCTGGGCCAGAGTTTGGGCCTATCCCAGGGACATCTGGCTGCTAGGCTGTCTGAGGGCCTATCCAGAATCAAGAGAGCAGCATAGGGTTGGGATTGCGGCTTGCAGTCCAACCAGAAGTGACGGTTCTGCCAGCCAGAGAACCTGTCGTGGTCGGAAGTAGAGGGGAAGCTGTCGCCACTAAGCGACCAACCACCTTGTTACCAGGGACCACAGTGAGTAGCTGAAGCAAGCACTGGAGCAGCATTATCACCAATGAATGATGAAGAATTGGGAAACTTCAGCAGGTGTCAAGCCAGGGACCCAGCCAGCAGAGGTGACACTTGCAGAGCAGTCTTGTGTTTCAAGCTAGGGAACGAGCAGGCCAATGGGGTGAAGCTTGAGAAGTATCTGGAGTGCCAAGCTAGGGACCAAGCAGAGAGGCGGGGGTGACGCTTGAGGAAGATACTTAAGTGAAGTTTGGAAGAGCTCAAAGGATTTAGTTACAGTGAATCAGCAAGTCTAGTGAGAGAGACTGGGAGCTCAGTGGGTTGAGAACCTACAATAAGTGACTATACAAGAGTAAAGGAGTTTGTTACAACTTGTGTTAGGAACTGTTCTAAGACTGTTGCCATAGGAGACAGCACTCCTACACATGATGTGGTGTCTTGCTGGATGACTTTCCCTGCATGGCTGTCCTCCTGTAGAAGTCTCGGAGTCTGTTAATTAACATTGTAATTACCTAAGGGTGTCCTGGCCCTAAACCCTCTCTCCCAAAGTTCTGCTCAAGAGAAATAAAATCTCTTTGCATTCAAGAAGTGTCTGGCGCCCATGAATATACCTTACATCACACCCTCTATGCCTTACAACCCACTCTATATGGAAGGATGTCAGTAGCTCTTGGCTCTGTAGGTTCTCATTAGACTGAAGGAGGCCTGGGACCTTGCTACACCATAATGCTCATCAATCATTCATTTCATTTCACTTTTTTTTTATTTGTCATGTAAAGGGTCCCCCAAACTCGAAGACTCAAAGGTCTAAAACTGGCACTGAGGATGACAATTGCATGTATATCTTAAATAAAATAAAAACACACACAAAAACCTCTAGTTCTAAGCTAGAAGCAGGATCTGCTCCAATGAACAATAAGCAGATGCAAGTAAATGGTTCTTCATACTTTTACAATTACTTCAAAATATTAATTTATATACACACTCACGGGCCACTTTATAAGGTACACCTTGCTAATACGGGGTTGGACCCTCTTTTGCCTTCAGACCTGCCTTAGTTCTTCGTGGCATAGATTCAACAAGGTATTAGAAACATTCTTCAGAGACTTTGGTCCATGGTGACATGATAGCATCACGCAATTGCTGCAGATTTGTCGGCTGCACATCCATGATGCGAATCCCCCGTTCCACCACATTCCATAGGTGCTCTATTGGACTGAGATTTGGTGATTGTGGAGGTAATTGGAGTACGGTGACATCATTGTCATGTTCAAGAAAACAGTGGTGAAATGATTGGAGCTTTGTGACATGGTGCCTTATCCTACTGGAAGGAGCCATCAGAAGATGGGGACACTGTAGTCATAAAGGGATGGACATGGTCAGCAACAATACTCAGGTTGACCGTGGTGTTTAAACGATGCCCAATATATACTAAGGGGCCCAAAGTATGCCAAGAAAATATCCCCCACACCATTGCGCCACTACCACAAGCCTGAACTGTTCATACGAGGCAGGATGGATCCATGCTTTAATGTTTTTTATGCCAAATTATGACCCCACCACCTGAATGTCGCAGCTGAAATTGAGACTCATCAGACCAGGCAACGTTTTTCCAATCTTCTATGGTCCAATTTTGGTGAGCCTTGTCGAACTGTAGCCTCTGTTTCCTGTTCTTAGCTGACAGGAATGGCACCTGGTGTGGTCGTTTGCTGCTGTAGCCCATCTGCTTCCAGGTTCCATGTGTTGTGCCTTCAGAGATGGTATTCTGCATACCTTGGTTGTAACGAGTGGTTATTTGAGTTACTGTTACCTTTCTATCATCTGGAACCAGTCTGCCCATTCTCCTCTGACCCCTGACATCAACAAGGCATCTTCCTCCACACAACAGCCGCTCACTGGATATTTTCTCTTTTTCCCACCATTCTCTGTAAACCCGAGAGATGTTTGTGAGTAAAAATACCAGTAGATCTGCAGTTTTTGAAATACTCAGATCAGCCCGTCTGGCACCAACGACAACGCCACATAATTGTGAAGTGGAAGGAAAATTATAAATGGTTTTCAAACTTTTTCACAATTAAATATGTGAAAAGTGTGGGGTACATTTGTATTCAGCCCCCCTGAGGCAAAACTTTGTAGAACCGCCTTTCACTGCAATTACAGCTGCAAGTCTTTTTGGGGATGTCTCTACCAGCTTTGCACATCTAGAGAGGGACATTTTTGCCCCTTTTTCTTTGCAAAATATCTCAAGCTCTGTCAGATTGGATGGAGAACATCTGTGAACAGCAATTTTCAAGTCTTGCCACAGATTCCCAATTGGATTTAGGTCTGGACTTTGACTGGGCCATTCTAACATATGAATATGCTTTAATCTAAACCATTCCATTGTAGCTCTGGCTGTATGTTTAGGGTCGTTGTCCTGCTGGAAGGTGAACCTCTGCCCCAGTCTCAAGTCTTTTGCAGACTTTAATAGGTTTTCTTCTAATAGTGCCCTGTATTTGGCTCCATCCAACTTCCCATCAACTCTGACCAGCTTCCCTGTCACTGCTGAAGAAAAACATCCCCACAACATGATGCTACCACCACCATGTTTCACAGTGGGGATGGTGTGTTCAGGGTGATGTGCAGTGTTAGTTTTCCACCACACAGCATTTTGCTTTTAGGCCAAAAAGTTATATTCTGGTATCATCTGACCAGAGCACCTTCTTCCACATGTTTGACGTGTCCCCCACATGGCTTCTCGCAAACTGCAAACAGGGCTTCTTAAGGCTGTCTTTCAACAATGTCTTTCAACAATGTCTTTCTTCTTGTCACTCTTCCATAAAGGTCAGATTTGTGGAGAGCACGACTAATAGTTGTCCTGTGGACAGATTCTCCCACCTGAGCTGTGGATCTCTGCAGCTCCTCCAGAGTTAACATGGACCTCTTGGCTGCTTCTCTGATGAATGCTCTCCTTGCCCGGCCTGTCAGTTTAGGTGGACGGCCATGTCTTGGTAGGTTTGCAGTTGTCCCATACTCTTTCCATTTCCGCATGATGGATTGAACAGAGCTCCATGAGATGTTCAAAGCTTTGGTAATGGAAAAGTTCTGTATATAATTGTATTCTATTTTGTATGTATTGCACACTGCCCTCACTGTGCACACAGCATTAATAATGTTTTCAGTACATGTTTACATTCTTTCGAGTCCTGATTAGAATTAGCCTGCCTATATAACGCCCCTTGTTACCATAAATGTACAATTGTAATATTAATGTGATACCTACGTAATCATGTGTATAAAAACCTTCAATTGCGTCATAATAAAGCAGAACAGTTATTTGGAAAGATGCTGAGCGTATCTTTTTTTCCTTACTGCAGTAGTTATTAATAATTTGGAACCACTATTCAAGATGAGGATAGGAGTTGTCTATCATCAATTTAATCAAGTCACGTGGCAAGTTTTGCCTAGGAGGGGATTCCGGGTGACCCTGAGTATCTGAAACGAGGTGCTTGAGACGATCCTGGAATTTCTGATAATCAGCCGGCTGAGGTAAGCCTTTTGCTTACATTTGAGTTATCAGACTTCCTTGATCGGTAAGGCATTTTCGGGACAAAGGGTACCTATTTTACTCCCCTTAATCGAACTGTATTGATTAGTGGTTATATGTTATGTTGTCCCTGTCTATTGTCCATCGGAGTGTTATAGATAAGAAAGGGAAGAATAGTGCTGTTCACAGGTATATGTAGTACATCTGCTAGATAAAGTAGTTTAGAGGCAAGAGGGTATAGGCACACGTAGAGAAGATAGAAGACTGGCCAGTCATTATGGGCATTGAATTAAGTAAGGGAATGAAGTGTAAGAGACCCTCAAAAATGCCCAGCGCAAGAGGAGCACCATATAGGAACCGAAGGTGTGGTTCCGCCTATACTGAGCCCCTAGATTAATGGTTAAAGTGGACAGGAATCCACAATGGGTAACTGGGTTACCAAGGTCCACAGGGACTAAGAATCATGCAGAGTAAACAGCTAGAGAAACAGCTATGTGAGCAGGATGGATCAAGGGTGACAATAACACTAGACAGAAAGGGACATTTTCATGTTAAGTTGTGGGATGAATTTGGGGTCAGGCACTACAACTAGTGAAGTCAGGAAAGCAGAATTTAAGCAGGGAAATATTAAATAGTTAAAAGCAAGTGAGAGAATGATATGCATGTGTTGTGTACAAATGGGAAAAAGTAAACGATTTAAGAGAGATATATTCGTGTGTGCGTGAATGCTGGGACCTTTAGTTCTATCTCTTGTGTGTGTCATGTATGCAGATGTGACCCCCTCCTTTGTGCTCTCATGAAAGAATGTAGCTGGGATGAGAGGTCAGTGATAAGCTGGAAGGACACCATGCCAATTCCAGTTTTTTAGACAAAACATTTATAACAAAATGCGCCGGGTTAACGAATTTAATGATAAACAATGTGATCACAATTATTTTTTGAATCAGTTTTCCAGACATGGTAAAATGAAGGTTACATTTAACCATGCATTACACAAATTGAATATCTTTTGATAGTAGAAACAGTGCATTTAAAAAAAGGGAAATTAAGTAAAATTAAGCAATAATGAGTATTAATTTCTAATATGAGTTTAACATTTTTATTAATAATATAGATATATTGAAACCGGTTTACACAACCTTTGGTTGGAAATCAAATCCAGGTTAATGGGGAAATTTGTAATGAATGGGATTAGTTTAGATTAAGATGAGGTTGTTATTTGGAATACAGCTGCCATAATACTTAACAAAGCCAAGATGGATGGGATACATAAGTTTTTCTACAAAAATGAAATTTTAAGGTTTTTGATAATAACTTGATGTGCGGTCCATGATGTGAGAGTTATAATAAATACAATTTAAATATAACAGACCCATCACATCAAGTCCACACACCCTGTTAGGATAGATGCCACCTCCAGCCAGTTGTTTTTTAGTTGTTGATGCTTTCTGGTCCATCATACGGATTGTTGGTCCTTTTTGTTTTTATTTATTTTTATTTTTGAAATCCAAAGCAGAATGTGTGGATTGTGAAATGATGTGCCCCTTTTCCTTGTAAATACAGTGGTATAAGCAGAACAATATTTTGGATTTATGGGCATCTCTGCACGACCTCAGGGTATTGTTATCATTTATTATAATATTGCCAGGAAGAAGTTGTCTTTTGAAACATGAAACTGGAGTTCTTATGCCCCGTACACACGGTCGGATTTTCCGACGGAAAATGTGTGATAGGACCTTGTTGTCGGAAATTCCGACTGTGTGTGGGCTCCATCACACATTTTCCATCAGATTTTCCGACACACAAAGTTTGAGAGCAGGCTATAAAATTTTCCAACAACAAAATTAGTTGTCGGAATTTCCGATCGTGTGTGCACAAATCCGACGCACAAAGTGCCACGCATGCTCAGAATAAATAAAGAGATAAAAGCTCTTGGCTACTGCCCCGTCTATAGTCCCGATGTACGCGTTTTACGTCACCACGTTCAGAACGATCGGATTTTCCGACAACTTTGTGTGACCGTGTGTATGCAAGACAAGTTTGAGCCAACATCCATCGGAAAAAATTCTAGGATTTTGTTGTCAGAATGTCCGACCGTGTGTACGGGGCATTACACAAACAGCATGATAGAAAACAAGCCATTGTAATATATTTATGCAAGCTGGACCCACTAATGAAGAGTTCACCCCGATATATCAGAGCTGTAGCTTTTATGCAAAGGTGCTATTAGACAAAGTTAATATTGTTTTGGGCAAACATTTAATTTTTAATGGTCCGACATTCTGTGCAGCAAATATACAGCTAACTAAATGTTTGTCTAATGAAAGGTTTAAAATATGAGTTTATGTACAAATCTAACAATGAAAAATGCGTACATTTGAATCCAGCCACCTTATTGCCTCTATTGGAGGAGGCTGGAGACAAAGGAAGACACATGTGTTAAATTGATGGTGTAGGAATCAGCTGCTGTGAGCCCAGTGCAGGACACACTCCCTGAAGACCCAGATATTACATTTTTTGTAGAGTTATTCCCGGTTTTATACTGAGTATGCAGTTTATCACCCAGAAGGATACTCTGTATTCAAAGTCATTGGATCCTTTTTCCCCAGCTCAAGAAACAGAGCTCCATGTTTTAGCAAAGCCTGTGAGCTATAAAAAGAGTGTATATTTATATAGATAGTCGAGATATTGAGAGCTTTTGGTTCCATTTGAAGGGCCAGAAGTTTTTTTTTTTTTTTTTCTCGAACAAAAGGTTTTATTGAAAGCAAGTTATTGCATACAGTTCCAGAGCATAAACATTATTTTACAGAATGTAAATCATATCTTACACAAAAGAGGCAGTTAGTACATTACACCGAAGTCTCTTATCAGATACAAAGTACTTTATAAGACTCATACAACCCCCATGATTTTCCGCCTGTTCCCCCCTACCTTAATAACCATTTCTGTAATACTCTCCGTACATATTTTTTAACCACTTGACGACCGCCTCACGCCGATGTATGTCGGCAAGGTGGCACGGACAGGCAAAATCACGTACATATACGTGATTTGCCTTCCGCGGGTGTGGGGTCCGATCGGACCCCCCCCCCGGTGCCCGAGGCGGTCGTCTTTTGTCCCACGGCGATCGAAGGTGAGGGGGAGGCCATCCGTTCGTGGCCCCCCCCTCGCGATCGCCGCCGGCCAATCGAATCATTCCTTTGCTGCTGTATGCTAAACAGCAGCAAAGGAAATGATGTCATCTCTCCTCGGCTCGGTAATTTCCGTTCCGGCCCGAGGAGAGAAGACAGGTATGTGAGTGCACCAACACTACACAACACAGTAGAACATGCCAGGCACACAAAACACCCCAATCGCTCCCCCGATCGCCCCCCGATCCCCCCCAATCACCCCCCCCCCCTGTCACAAACTGACACCAGCAGTTTTTTTTTTTTTCTGATTAATGCATGGTGTCAGTTTGTGACAGTTACAGTGTTGGGACAGTGAGTATTAGCCCCCTATAGGTCTAGGATACCCCCCTAATAAAGTTTTAACCCCTTGATCACCCCCTGTCACCAGTGTCGCTAAGAGATCATTTTTCTGATCGCTGTATTAGTGTCGCTGGTGACGCTAGTTAGGGACCTAAATATTTAGGTTCGCCGTCAGCGTTTTATAGCGTCAGGGACCCCCATATACTACCGAATAAATGTTTGAACCCCTTGATGGCCCCCTAGTTAACCCTTTCACCACTGATCACCGTATAACTGTTACGGGTGACGCTGGTTAGTTCGTTTATTTTTTATAGTGTCAGGGCACCCGCCGTTTATTACCGAATAAAGGTTTAGCACCCTGATCGCCCGGCGGTGATATGCGTCGCCCCAGGCAGCGTCAGATTAGCGCCAGTACCGCTAACACCCACGCATGCAGCATACGCCTCCCTTAGTGGTATAGTATCCGAACGGATCAATATCTGATCCGATCAGATCTATACTAGCGTCCCCAGCAGTTTAGGGTTCCCAAAAACGCAGTGTTAGTGGGATCAGCCCAGATACCCGCTAGCACCTGCGTTTTGCCCCTCCGCCCAGCCCACCCAAGTGCAGTATCGATCGATCACTGTCACTTACAAAACACTAAACACATAACTGCAGCGTTCGCAGAGTCAGGCCTGATCCCTGCGATCGCTAACAGTTTTTTTGGTAGCATTTTGGTGAACTGGCAAGCACCAGCCCCAGGCAGCGGCAGGTTAGCGCCAGTAGCGCTAACACCCATGCACGCACCGTACACCTCCCTTAGTGGTATAGTATCTGAACGGATCAATATCTGGTCCGATCAGATCTATACTAGCGTCCCCAGCAGTTTAGGGTTCCCAAAAACGCAGTGTTAGTGGGATCAGCCCAGATACCTGCTAGCACCTGCGTTTTGCCCCTCTGCCCGGCCCAGCCCAGCCCACCCAAGTGCAGTATCGATCGATCACTGTCACTTACAAAACACTAAATGCATAACTGCAGCGTTCACAGAGTCAGGCCTGATCCCTGCGATCGCTAACAGTTTTTTTGGTAGCATTTTGGTGAACTGGCAAGCACCAGCCCCAGGCAGCGTCAGATTAGCGCCAGTAGCGCTAACACCCACGCACGCAGCATACGCCTCCCTTAGAGGTATAGTATCTGAACGGATCAATATCTGATCCGATCAGATCTATACTAGCTTCCCCAGCAGTTTAGGGTTCCCAAAAACGCAGTGTTAGCGGGATCAGCCCAGATACCTGCTAGCACCTGCGTTTTGCCCCTCCGCCCGGTCCAGCCCAGCCCACCCAAGTGCAGTATTGATCGATCACTGTCACTTACAAAACACTAAACGCATAACTGCAGCGTTCGCAGAGTCAGGCCTGATCCCTGCGATCGCTAACAGTTTTTTTTGTAGCTTTTTATTGAACTGGCAAGCGCCAGCGGCCTAGTACACCCCGGTCGTAGTCAAACCAGCACTGCAGTAACACTTGGTGACGTGGCGAGTCCCATAAGTGCAGTTCAAGCTGGTGAGGTGGCAAGCACAAGTAGTGTCCCGCTGCCACCAAGAAGACAAACACAGGCCCGTCGTGCCCATAGTGCCCTTCCTGCTGCATTCGCCAATCCTAATTGGGAACCCACCACTTCTGCAGCGCCCGTACTTCCCCCATTCACATCCCCAACCAAATGCAGTCGGCTGCATGAGAGGCATTTTCTTTATGTCCTCCCGAGTACCCCTACCCAACGAACCCCCCCAAAAAAGATGTTGTGTCTGCAGCAAGCGCGGATATAGGCGTGACACCCGCTATTATTGTCCCTCCTGTCCTGACAATCCTGGTCTTTGCATTGGTGAATGTTTTGAATGCTACCATTCATTAGTTGAGTATTAGCGTAGGGTACAGCATTCCACAGACTAGGCACACTTTCACAGGGTCTCCCAAGATGCCATCGCATTTTGAGAGACCCGAACCTGGAACCGGTTACCGCTATAAAAGTTAGTTACAAAAAAAGGGTAAAAAAAAAATATATATATATAAAATAAAAAAAAAATAGTTGTCGTTTCATTGTTCTCTCTCTCTCTATTCTCTCTCTATTGTTCTGCTCTTTTTTACTGTATTCTATTCTGCAATGTTTTATTGTTATTATGTTTTATCATGTTTGCTTTTCAGGTATGCAATTTTTTATACTTTACCGTTTACTGTGCTTTATTGTTAACCATTTTTTTGTCTTCAGGTACACCATTCACGACTTTGAATGGTTATACCAGAATGATGCCTGCAGGTTTAGGTATCATCTTGGTATCATTCTTTTCAGCCAGCGGTCGGCTTTCATGTAAAAGCAATCCTAGCGGCTAATTAGCCTCTAGACTGCTTTTACAAGCCGTGGGAGGGAATGCCCCCCCCACCGTCTTCCGTGTTTTTCTCTGGCTCTCCTGTCTCAACAGGGAACCTGAGATTGCAGCCGGTGATTCAGGCAGCTGACCATAGAGCTGATCAGAGACCAGAGTGGCTCCAAACATCTCTATGGCCTAAGAAACCGGAAGCTACGAGCATTTTATGACTTAGATTTCGCCGGATGTAAATAGCGCCATTGGGAAATTGGGGAAGCATTTTATCACACCGATCTTGGTGTCGTCAGATGCTTTGAGGGCAGCGGAGAGATCTAGGGTCTAATAGACCCCAATTTTTTCAAAAAAGAGTACCTGTCACTACCTATTGCTATCATAGGGAATATTTACATTCCCCGAGATAACAATAAAAATGATTAAAAAAAAAAAAATGAAAGGAACAGTTTAAAAATGAGATAAAAAAGCAAAAAAATAATAAAGAAAAAAAAAAAAAAAAAAAAAAAAAAAAGCACCCCTGTCGCCCCCTGCTCTCGCGCTAAGGCGAACGCAAGCGGCGGTTTGTCGTCAAACGTAAACAGCAATTGCACCATGCATGTGAGGTATCGCCGCGAAGGTCAGATCGAGGGCAGTAATTTTTGCAGTAGACCTCCTCTGTAAATCTAAAGTGGTAACCTGTAAAGGCTTTTAAAGGCTTTTAAAAATGTATTTATTTTGTTGCCACTGCACGTTTGTGCGCAATTTTAAAGCATGTCATGTTTGGTATCCATGTACTCGGCCTAAGATCATCTTTTTTATTTCATCAAACATTTGGGCAATATAGTGTGTTTTAGTGCATTAAAATTTAAAAAAGTGTGTTTTTTCCCCAAAAAATGCATTTGAAAAATCGCTGCGCAAATACTGTGTGAAAAAAAAAATGAAACACCCACCATTTTAATCTGTAGGGCATTTGCTTTAAAAAAATATATAATGTTTGGGGGTTCAAAGTAATTTTTTTGCAAAAAAAAAATAACTTTTTCATGTAAACAATGAGTGTCAGAAAGGGCTTTGTCTTCAAGTGGTTAGAAGAGTGGGTGATGTGTGACATAAGCTTCTAAATGTTGTGCATAAAATGCCAGGACAGTTCAAAACCCCCCCAAATGACCCCATTTTGGAAAGTAGACACCCCAAGCTATTTGCTGAGAGGCATGTCGAGTCCATGGAATATTTTATATTGTGACACAAGTTGCGGGAAAGAGACAAATTTTTTTTTTTTTTTTTTTGCACAAAGTTGTCACTAAATGATATATTGCTCAAACATGCCATGGGAATATGTGAAATTACACCCCAAAATACATTCTGCTGCTTCTCCTGAGTACGGGGATACCACATGTGTGAGACTTTTTGGGAGCCTAGCCGCGTACGGGACCCCGAAACCAAGCACCGCCTTCAGGCTTTCTAAGGGCGTGAATTTTTGATTTCACTCTTCACTGCCTATCACAGTTTCGGAGGCCATGGAAAGCCCAGGTGGCACAAAACCCCCCCAAATGACCCCATTTTGGAAAGTAGACACCCAAAGCTATTTGCTGAGAGGTATAGTGAGTATTTTGCAGACCTCACTTTTTGTCACAAAGTTTTGAAAATTGAAAAAAGAAAAAAAAAAAGTTTTTTCTTGACTTTCTTCATTTTCAAAAACAAATGAGAGCTGCAAAATACTCACCATGCCTCTCAGCAAATAGCTTGGGGTGTCTACTTTCCAAAATGGGGTCATTTGGGGGGGTTTTGTGCCACCTGGGCATTCCATGGCCTCCGAAACTGTGATAGGCAGTGAAGAGTGAAATCAAAAATTTTCACCCTTAGAAATCCTGAAGGCGGTGATTGGATTTCGGGGCCCCGTACGCGGCTAGGCTCCCAAAAAGTCCCACACATGTGGTATCCCCATACTCAGGAGAAGCAGCTAAATGTATTTTGGGGTGCAATTCCACATATGCCCATGGCCTGTGTGAGCAATATATCATTTAGTGACAACTTTGTGCAAAAAAAAAAAAGTGTCACTTTCCCGCAACTTGTGTCAAAATATAAAATATTCCATGGACTCAATATGCCTCTCAGCAAATAGCTTGGGGTGTCTACTTTCCAAAATGGGGTCATTTGGGGGGGTTTTGTGCCACCTGGGCATTCCATGGCCTCCGAAACTGTGATAGGCAGTGAAGAGTGAAATCAAAAATTTACACCCTTAGAAATCCTGAAGGCGGTGCTTGGTTTTCGGGGCCCCGTACGCGGCTAAGCTCCCAAAAAGTCCCACACATGTAGTATCCCTATACTCAGGAGAAGCAGTTGAATGTATTTTGGGGTGCAATTCCACATAGGCCCATGGCCTGTGTGAGCAATATATCATTTAGTGACAACTTTTTGTAAATATTTTTTTTTTTTTGTCATTATTCAATCACTTGGGACAAAAAAAATAAATATTCAATGGGTTCAACATGCCTCTCAGCAATTTCCTTGGGGTGTCTACTTTCCAAAATGGGGTCATTTGGGGGGGGGTTTGTACTGCCCTGCCATTTTAGCACCTCAAGAAATGACATAGGCAGTCATAAACTAAAAGCTGTGTAAATTACAGAAAATGTACCCTAGTTTGTAGAGGCTATAACTTTTGCGCAAACCAATAAATATACGCTTATTGACATTTTTTTTACCAAAGACATGTGGCCGAATACATTTTGGCCTAAATGTATGACTAAAATTTAGTTTATTGGATTTTTTTTATAACAAAAAGTAGAAAATATCATTTTTTTTCAAAATTTTCGGTCTTTTTCCGTTTATAGCGCAAAAAATAAAAACTGCAGAGGTGATCAAATACCATCAAAAGAAAGCTCTATTTGTGGGAAGAAAAGGACGCAAATTTCGTTTGGGTACAGCATTGCATGACCGCGCAATTAGCAGTTAAAGCGACGCAGTGCCAAATTGGAAAAAGACCTCTGGTCCTTAGGCAGCATAATGGTCCGGGGCTCAAGTGGTTAAGTCAATCTGATAAAAGTAAACTTTAGAATAAACGGTCAATCACCAAATCCACTGGTGCTAGACCTAGTCAGAAGTTTGTTTTTACTTCGGCAGGTAAACCAACCAAGCATGCCAAGTTAATTTGATTGGCTGTTTTCAGCCTTCCAGCTTCTTGCTGAGGTAGCCATATTAACTTTCACACATAGAAGCAGACCAGGTGACTAAGGATGCTGCATTTACAGCCCCGGACACTTGATGGGTCTGTGCAACTCACAGATTCCACCCTAGTTCTGGCCCAGTATAGCTGGGATTAATAATTCAACTTTAAGGACCCCAGAACGAGAAGAACAAGTGGTCCACAGGGGGCAACTTCTTATGAAACAGGACTTTGGAAAAGGTGATTATTTATGTCTGCCAGTCACTCTTTTCCCTCCAGCTTGACACATGGACCGTGTCATCGGTCACAAGCAGTTATGGCTGCCTTAGTAAATGAGCATGGGATAGAGCCAGGGTTCTCCACAGTTGTTTTTATAACTTACCACTTCTTGTTTTACCTGTTACCAAAGGTGTTACCAAAAGCTGAACATCCCTTCTAGAGGTTAAAAAAAAAAAAAGATATATCCAGATGCCCAAGTCAGGATCTTACACGTATGTATTTTGTCTGTATGGACATGTTTTCTGGATGTCCAGTGGCAAATGCTACTGCAAAGGCCACAGTAAAAAGTGTTATCAGAAGTAGTTTGTAAATATAGAGTGCAGAATCTACAGAGAGTAACAGAGGAAATCATTTTTATAGGAGAGTCCTTACTAGAAGTTTTGAGGTTTTATTTTTACACCCCCTACTGTCTACAATGTAGCGGAGAAAGTAGAGTAAGAAACTAGAAAACTTTTGCCTGAATGTTTTCTTATATTTTATCAAGCCCCTAAGGGGGATGTTGGACTTTCTCCCTATGGGATTTGGTTTGGGAGGGTGTTACTCACTTGCTAATATTGTGTCTCAGCAGCTGAAGTCATAGTTACATAGTTACATATAGTTACATATAGTTACATAGTAGGTGAGGTTGAAAAAAGACACAAGTCCATCAAGTCCAACCTATGTGTGTGATTATGTGTCAGTATTACATTGTATATCCCTGTATGTTGCGGTCATTCAGGTGATTATCTAATAGTTTCTGGAAGCTATCAATGCTCCCCGCTGAGACCACCACCTGTGGAAGGGAATTCCACATCCTTGCCACTCTTACAGTAAAGAACCCTCTACGTAGTTTAAGGTTAAACCTCTTTTCTTCTAATTTTAATAAGTGGCCACAAGTCTTATTAAACTCTCTTCTGCGAAGAAGTTTTAACCCTATTGTGGGGTCACCAGTCCGGTATTTGTAAATTGAAATCATATCCCCTCTCAAGCGTCTCTTCTCCAGAGAGAATAAGTTCAGTGCTTGCAACCTTTCCTCATAACTAAGATCCTCCAGACCTTTTATTAGCTTTGTTGCCCTTCTTTGTACTCGCTCCATTTCCAGTACATCCTTCCTGAGGACTGGTGCCCAGAACTGGACCGCATACTCTAGGTGCGGCCGGACCAGAGTCTTGTAGAGCGGGAGAATTATCGTTTTATCTCTGGAGTTGATCCCCCTTTTAATGCATGCCAATATTCTGTTTGCTTTGTTAGCAGCAGCTTGGCATTGCATGCCATTGCTGAGCCGATCATCTACTAGGACCCCCAGGTCCTTTTCCATCCTAGATTCCCCCAGAGGTTCTCCCCCCAGTGTATAGATTGCATTCATATTTTTGCCACCCAAATGCATTATTTTACATTTTTCTACATTGAACCTCATTTGCCATGTAGTCGCCCACCCCATTAATTTGTTGAGGTCTTTTTGCAAGGTTTCCACGTCCTGCGGAGAAGTTATTGCCCTGCTTAGCTTAGTATCGTCTGCAAATACAGAGATTGAACCATTTATCCCATCCTCTAGATCGTTTATGAACAAATTAAATAGGATTGGTCCCAGCACAGAACCCTGGGGAACCCCACTACCCACCCCTGACCATTCCGAGTACTCCCCATTTATCACCACCCTCTGAACTCGCCCTTGTAGCCAGTTTTCAATCCATGTACTCACCCTATGGTCCATGCCAATGGACCTTATCTTGTACAGTAAACGTTTATGGGGAACTGTGTCAAATGCTTTTGCAAAATCCAGATACACCACGTCTACGGGCCTTCCTTTATCTAGATGGCAACTCACCTCCTCATAGAAGGTTAATAGATTGGTTTGGCAAGAACAATTCTTCATGAATCCATGCTGATCACTGCTAATGATACCGTTCTTATTACTAAAATCTTGTATATAGTCCCTTATCATCCCCTCCAAGAGTTTACATACTATTGATGTTAGGCTAACTGGTCTGTAATTCCCAGGGATGTATTTTGGGCCCTTTTTAAATATTGGTGCTACATTGGCTTTTCTCCAATCAGCTGGTACCATTCCAGTCAGTAGACTATCTGTAAAAATTAGGAACAATGGTCTGGCAATCACTTGACTGAGTTCCCTAAGTACCCTTGGATGCAAGCCATCTGGTCCCAGTGATTTATTAATGTTAAGTTTCTCAAGTCTAATTTTAATTCCGTCCTCTGTTAACCATGGAGGTGCTTCCTGTGTTGTGTCATGAGGATAAACACTGCAGTTTTGGTTACTGAAGCCCCCTGATTCACTCGTGAAGACTAAAGAGAAGAATAAATTCAATACCTTTGCCATCTCCCCATCCTTTGTAACCAGATGTCCTTCCTCATTCTTTATGGGGCCAATATGGTCTGTCCTCCCTTTTTTACTGTTTACATTCTTAAAGAATTTCTTGGGATTTTTTTTGCTCTCCTCCGCTATGTGTCTTTCATGTTCTATCTTAGCCGTCCTAATTGCACCCTTACATTTCCTGTTGCATTCTTTATAAAGTCTGAATGCTGTGGATGATCCCTCAACCTTGTATTTTTTGAAGGCCTTCTGCTTTGCTTTTATATGCATTTTTACATTGGAGTTAAGCCATCCAGGACTTTTGTTCGCTCTTTTAAATTTATTACCCAATGGGATACATTGGCTAATGCCCTTATTTAATATGCTCTTAAAGCAAACCCATCTCTCCTCCGTATTCTTTGTTCCTAATATTTTATCCCAGTTTATGCCTTTTAGCAAGGTTTGTAGTTTAGGGAAGTTGGCTCTTTTGAAATTCAGTGTCTTTGTATTCCCTTTATGTTTCCTATTTGTGTGATTTATACTGAAACTAATTGACCTGTGATCGCTGTTACCTAAATTGCCCCGTATTTCCACATCCGTGATCAGGTCTGTATTGTTGGTAATCAGTAGATCCAGTAATGTTTTATTTCTAGTTGGTGCATCTACCATCTGACCCATAAAATTGTCCTGCAAGACATTAAGGAATTGGCGAGCCTTAAATGAATGCGCGGTTCCCTCCACCCAGTCTATGTCTGGATAATTAAAATCCCCCATTATGATAACACTTCCCATCCTTGCTGCTAATCCAATTTGTGATAGGAGATCCGTCTCCACTTCCTCCCTCAAGTTAGGGGGCCTATAGCATACTCCCAGTATTATTTTCCCCTTAGCTTCATCCCTTTGGAGCTCTACCCATAAGGATTCCACCTCCTCCCTAGCTCCCTCAGTGATGTCATCTCTCACATTCACTTGTACATTATTCTTGATATATAGGCATACCCCTCCCCCTTTTTTACCCTCCCTATCCTTGCGGTATAGGGTATACCCTTGAATGTTTGCCAGCCAATCATGAGAGCTGTTGAACCAGGTCTCTGAAATTCCCACAAAATCCAAATCCTCCTCGTACAACAGTATCTCTAGTTCACCCATCTTGTCTGCCATGCTCCTGGCATTGGTGAACATGCCACATAGTTTAGACCGGTCGCATATTGTCCTCGTATTGGGTGTTTCGAGATTGCAACTAGGACTTGCTACTATACTCACCTTGTGTTTTTGTGCTTTGGTTAACCTGCCACTAATGCCCCCAATACTACCCTTTGGAATATCTTCCGCGCTGGCTATCTCTGCCTCTGGACCCTCCCCCCATCGCCTAATTTAAAAACCCCTCTAACTTTTTGGCCATCTTCATTCCCAGCAGATCTGCACCCTCCTCATTTAGGTGCAGTCCGTCCCTTCTATAGTACCGGTTACTGACTGAGAAGTCGGCCCAGTCCTCCAGGAACCCAAACCCCTCCTTACTACACCAGCTCTTCAGCCACTTGTTTACTTCCCTAATCTCCCTCTTCCTTTCTGGTGTGGCTCGATGTACCGGTAATATTCCTGAGAATACTACCTTGGAGGTCCTTTTCCTCAATTTAGCTCCTAAGTCCCTAAAATCGTTCTTTAGGACACTCCATCTGCCTCTGACTTTGTCATTGGTGCCAACGTGCACCATGACAGCCGGGTCTTCCCCAGCCCCCCCCAGTAATCTGTCCACAAGATCCGTGATGTGCCGAACCCGAGCGCCCGGTAGACAACATACTGTTCGGCGCTTCAGGTCTTGGTTACAGATTGCCCTCTCTGTCCTTCTAAGAATTGAGTCCCCTGCCACCAGAATCTGTCTTTCCTTTCCCTTTGCTGCCCCCCCACTCTCACTGGAGGAGTTCCCCCGGCAGCTAGGAGAGTCCCTCAGCTCCAGCAGTGCTGGTCCCTGACTGGTTTCACCAATGTCACTCAAAGTAGCGTACTTATTGGGATGCTCCAGTCCTGGATCGGCCTCCCTGGCACTTCCCCCTCTACCCCTCCTGACTGTCACCCATCTACTCTTTGCTAGTGCCTGCACCTCTTTGTCTCCACCCGCCTCTGTGCTGGCCCCTGCCGGCACCTGCCGTGTATGTTCCTGGCTCACCTTTAGTATGGAGGGACTTCTCAGTGCTGACAGTTGCTTCCCCAGATTCAGAACCTGGGCTTCCAGGGAAACAATGTGCTTACATTTTGCACAGCAGTATTCGCCCTCGATCGGATGATCAAGGAACGCATACATGAGGCAAGATGTACAAAGAGTCGCCTCTCCACACCCGCCAGGCATCGTACCTATTAAATTTAGTGAGGATTGGGGATTTTACCCTGTCCAAATTACCTAACAGCTAGCTTCCTGGCACTAATACTCAAGACAATACACAGGTACACAACAAGACAATACACAGGTACTCACAGACCTACGTGCACTCGCAGAACAGTCGCAGACCTACGTGCACTCGCAATACTCAAGTATACAGTACACAATACACAAGTACTAACGATCCACACACACTACTCAGACAACACTCAGATACTCACACTACAAAGGTACTATGACCCCTGTTATAATCTCCTGTTTTAAACTCTGGTTTTTAACTCACCACTTGATTGCAAAGCTAAAAGGAAAAGCCCCAAAAAAGCTTCCCAGCAAACAACAAGTAAGACTTGTTCACTCTCCCTCTGGTTTTTAACTCACCACTTAGAAAAGTTCCACTTGGTTTAAGTCCTCCATTCGGATCTCACAGAGAATGTTGCTGATCTTTTAAGGTTTTTTTGACAAACTCATTTATGTGTTTTCTCCCCAATTCCAGATCCTAAAAGTTTGGAAGGATCTAAAACTAAAGCCAGGTGACTTGTGGATTGTTACGAGACATTTATATGTAAGGAAATGTTATAATAAGGAGATGAAATACAGCATCTATTTTATGTACAGTTTTTGCAAAACTTGAAGGAAAAGTCACCTGGATCCACACCAGACACTGCAAAAATGACTAAATTAAAGAAATCTCTGTGTTTGATTTGTTTCCCTCTTGTGATCACAGTCTAGAGTACTTTTTGATTCAATTACTTTAATTGTAAGGGATATATAGATATATATATATATATCTATATATTTGAAAAGTAGTTTAGCCATGTTGAAGCCATATTTGTATTTTGTAGGTCTTCCATTTTATGTAGAATTGTCTGTGTTTACATATGCTGATAAGTCAGCATGTCCACAATTCAGCTAGAAGGCCATTCTGGCAACAGGAGTGTACAGCCAGTACTCTGTAAATATGTCTTATCAATCATTTGTTTTTCACAATGAAGAGTCATTTTGTAATGAAAAAGTTGCTCGGCTATTATTTTCTCCACAATGGAGTTTTTTTCCTCTTTGGCCAGGACTACCTCCACCTAAGCGTATGGAGATTCCAGGTTAAAGGTGATAGCAGGTATGGTTAGTGATCAAAATATTGATCAAAAGAGAGGAGAATGTAATGGAAATGTGTAAGTTTTGTATATAATTGTATTCTATTTTGTATGTATTGCACACTGCCCCCTCACTGTGCACACGACACTAATAATGTTTTCAGTACATGTTTACATTCTTTCGAGTCCTGATTAGAATTAGCCTGCCTTTGTAACGCCCCTTGTTACCATAAACATATAATTGTAATTTTAATGTGATACCTACGTAATCATGTGCATAAAAACCTTAAATTGCATCATAATAAAGCAGAACAGTTATTTGGAAAGATGCTGAGCGTCTCTTTTGTGTCTGTTCCCTACTGCAGTAGTTATTATTAATTTGGAACCACTAATCAATATGAGGATAGGAGTTGCCTATCATCAATTTAATCAAGTCACTTGGGATACTTTTTTATAACCTAACCCTGCTTTAAACTTCTTCACAACTTTATCCCTGGCCTGTCTAGTGCGTCCCTTGGCCTTCATGATGTTGTTTGTTCACTAAGGTTCTCTAACAAACCTCTAGAGGCTTCACAGAACAGCTGTATTCATAGTGAGATTAAATTACACACGGGTGGACTCAATTTACTAATTAGGTGGCTTCTGAAGGCAATTGGTTCCACTAGATTTTAGTTAGGGGTATCAGAGTAAAGGGGGCTGAATGCAGATGCACGCCACACTTTTCAGATATTTATTTGTAAAACATTTTGAAAACCATTTATCATTTTCCTTCCACTTCACAATTATGTGCCACTTTGTGCTAGTCTATCACATACAATCCCCAAAAAATACTTTTGTGTTTTTGATTGTACCATGACAAAATGTGGAAAATTGCAAGGGGTATGAATACTTTTTCAAAGCACTGTAAATTCCCTTTCTTCCCCATTCTGATGATCAGTTTGAACTTTAGCAAGTAGTCTTCACCGCATCTAAATGCCTAAATGCATTGAGCTGCTGCCATGTGATTGGCTGATCAGTAATTTGTGTTACCAAGCAATTGAACAGGTGTACATAATAAACCTAACGTGAAGACAGTCAATAAAGATGGTGTAAAGAAGTATATCATATTGAACAAAAGACGAAAACTTTGAAAACTTTTGTTTCAACATGTCATTAAAGGTCTTGAAGTATGTCATGTTTAAACTGAAACTGCTTCTCATTATTTTTTTTTATAATATAGTTTAATTTTAATCAACTGGACTGATTAAACTTCATCTGCTTCTATGAGTGTTCTTCTCACAGACCCTCTCTATCACACTCAGACACATCAAACCTTTAAATCTTGGAATATTTCCAGTTTGGGCTTAAGTGCCGATTGATTCAAATTTGCATGTCTTTCGTCAAATGAAAAAAAAAAATATGTTCCTTAAAGGAGAACTCTAGTGGAAGAAATAAATTGTTGCCGCTAAACACCACTTACTGATACTTACCTTGACCATATTCTTTCACCACCCTTTTGGCCTCTGTCCAATCCCTTATAGGTTGTCAGTCTTCGTCAAGGCCTATGCCCTTAATCTATCCATTGATATATGTGCTCCTACTATGGAGGCTCTGAAAATTTAGAGTTAGGACCGCAGTATATACAGAGGCCTTTTGGCATGGACACTGCAGCTTACACATACAGTGCCTTGAAAAAGTATTCATTCACCTTGAAATTTTCCACATTTTGTCACATTACAACCAAAAACATAAATGCATTTTTTTGGGATTGTATGTGATAGACCAACACAAAGTGGCAAATAATTGTGAAGTGGAAGGAAAATGATAAATGGTTTTCAAATTTTTTTACAAATAAATATCTGAAACGTGTGGCGTGCATTTGTATTCAGCCCCCTTTACTCTGATACCCCTAACTAAAATCTAGTGGAACCAATTGCAGTCAGACGTCACCTAATTAGTAAATAGAGTCCACCTGTGTGTAATTTAATCTCAGTATGAATACATCTGTTCTGTGAAGCCCTCAAGGGTTTATTAGAGAACCTTAGTGAACAAACAGCATCATCAAGGCCAAGGAACACACCAGACAGGTCAGGGATAAAGTTGTGGAGAAGTTTAAAGCAGGGTTAGTTATAAAAAAGTATCCCAAGCTTAGAACATCTCCCGGAGCTCTGTTCAATCCATCATCTGAAAATGGAAAGAGTATGGCATAACTGCAAACCTACAAAAACATGGCCGTCCACCTAAACCAGGGGTCTTCAAACTACAGCCCCCCAGTTGTTCAGGAACTACAATTCCCATCATGCCTAGTAATGTCTGTGAATGTCACAGTTTCACAATGGCTCATGGGATGTGTAGTTCCGCAACAGCTGGAGGGCCGTAGTTTGAGGATCCCTGACCTAATCTGACAGGCCGGGCAAGGAAAGCATTCATCAGAGAAGCAGCCAAGAGGCCCATGGTAACTCTGGAGGACCTGCAGAGATCCACAGCTCAGGTGTTAGAATCTGGCAACAGGACAACTATTAGTCGTGTTCTCCACAAATCTGGCCTTTATGGAAGAGTTTGCAGTTTGTGAGAAGCCATGTGGTGGACACAGAAAACATGTGGAAGAAGGTGCTCTGATCAGAAGATACCAGAATAGAACTTTTTGGCCTAAAAGCAAAACGCTATGTGTGGCGGAAAACATTGCACATCACCCTGAACACACCTTCCCCACTATGAAACATGGTGGTGGCAGCATCATGTTGTGGGGATTCTTTTCTTCAGCAGGGACAGGGAAGCTGGTCAGAGTTGATAGGAAGTTGGATGAAGCCAAATACAGGGAAATCTTAGAGGTAAACCTCTTATGCCTTGTACACACGGGCGGACTTTTCGGCATCAAAGGTCCAACAGTCTTTCCGACGGACTTTCAACAGAGTTATGACGGACTTTTGATGGACTCTCTAACGAACGGACTTGCCTACACATGATCACACCAAAGTCCGACGGATTCGTACGTAATGACGTACGACCGGACTAAAATAAGGAAGTTGATAGCCAGTAGCTAATAGCTGCCCTAGCGTCAGTTTTCGTCTGTCGGACTAGCATACAGAGGAGCTGATTTCTCGATAGGAACTGGGTCCGGCCGAGTTCCGGCAGAAATATTTGAAACATGTTCCAAATCTAAAGTCTGTCTGATTTTCGACAGAAAAAGTCTGCTGAAGGTCCGATGAAGCCCACACACGGTCAGATTGTCAGACGGATTAGTTTGCCCGCGTGTACACGGCATTAGAGTCTGCAAAAGACTTGAGACTGGGGCGGAGGTTCACCTTCCAGCAGGACAACGACCCTAAACATACAGCCAGAGCTACAATGGAATGGTTTAGATCAAAGCATATTCATGTGTTAGAATGGTCCAGTCACAGTCCAGATTTAAATCAAATTGAGAATCTGTGGCAAGACTTGCAAATCGCTTCACATACGCTCTCCATCCAATCTGACAGAGCTTGAGCTATTTTGCATAGAAGAATGGGCAAAAATGTCCCTCTCTAGATGTGCAAAGCTGGTAGAGACATCCCCAAAAAGACTTGCATCTGTAATTGCAGTGAAAGGGGGTTCTACTCTTCACATGTTGTTTATTTGTAAAAAAAGTTTGAAAACCATTTATCATTTTCCTTCCACTTCACAATTATGCGCCACTGTGTGTTAATCTATCACATAAAATCCCAATAATATACATCAACGTTTTTGGTTGTAACATGACAAAATGTGGAAAATTTCAAGGGGTATGAATACTTTTTCAAGGCAATGTATGTTTGCAAACCCCTCTGTTTTTAACGTAAACTGTTAGACAGGGCCAAACAAGATCTATTGAGAAAAGAAATTTATAAAAGATATGTAAAGCATATTGTTATACAATCAATGTGTTGCAACAATCAGTTGAATAGATGTAACAGGTACAAAAGTTTGCCTACCTAGGGGCTATCAGTGCACAATCAGTGCACAAAATCAAGGAAGGCTGTAAGTATCAAGCAATTGATAATGAACTTGAAACAACTGGGTTAAGCCCAAACCAGTAGGTAATGAAGAGGGTATTTGAAGGACAAAAACAAAGGAAAGGGCGCTATGGGCTAAGCACTAAATGTATTTGGTTGGGTTAGGATCAGTGGTGACTGGTGCTCAATATTTTGGGGGGGGGGGGGGGGGCGCAGCAAACAAACCTGCCCCCCCCACTCACACAACCGCCACCACCCCCCCATCACGGGATGGACAAAAAGGTGGCGATCAAACGGAAAGGGGGTGATAAATCCGGCCTTACCTGCTCCTTGCGCCAGCTTGCACAGACGTTGCTTCTCCTCCTGGCCAAACAAGAAATGGGTCCTGAGACCCGATTGGCCGGGAGTCCTCCCTGAGACCCACTTCCTGACAGGCCGGGAGGAGTAGCAGGAAGACATTAGAGAATATTAATTTGTTAATGTCACACAGTTGGGTGGGCTCAGGGCACAGTGCTCTGCGCCCCAAGCCCACCCTTTTTTGAAGCCAATTAGAGCCTTATGCACCGTACACACGATCGGATTTTCCGACAACAAATGTTAGATGTGAGCTTGTTGGTGGAAATTCCGACCGTGTGCACGCTCCATCGAACATTTGTTGTCGGACTTTCCGCCAACAAATGTTGGCTAGCAGGTTCTCAAATTTTCCGCCAACAAATGTTTGTTGTCGGACTTTCCTATCGTGTGTACACAAGTCCGTCAGACAAAAGTCCACGCATGCTCGGAATCAAGTACGAGCTGGAAGCGCTCAGTCTTGTAAAATTAGCTTTCATAATGGAGATATCACATACGTCTTGTACGTCACTACGTTCGTAATTGTTGGCCAACATTTGTGTGACTGTGTGTATGCAAGACAAGTTGGAGCCAACAACCTTCGAACAAAAATCCACGAAACCCCCCAGACGACGTCTATGAAGACGAAACGCGTTGGGTAGGACCCCACTGTCGCCACTTTTATTACAGCGCTGTTTTTTATGGATCTGCATGTGAGTGTATACCCATTTGAATAAAATTTTCAGTTTTATATGGATTTACACTATTTGGCCCTTCCTTTCTTTTTTCTATTTGTCACTGCCACCATTTGGTTTTCAACAAAGCTCTGAGGGACTTAACCTACGTGTCGGTTGTTCCATACCCCCTGGTCCTGGCATCGGTTTGAGGGACACAGCAACGTGAGAGTTACCTCATAACATCACTCCTCCGGGCCGCCTGCAGCCACTCACCACCTAAGCCTATCCGACCCTTCTCGGCGTATGCCCTGTTGGGTCCATCCAATCCGGTAAGCCTCTTCACTTTTGGTGGTGTTGTGCATGTCTCTACTCCAGATGGTTTATGAATTTGAAGTGTCCAGCTCCTGAAGATTTTCCATCTCATCCCTCAGGAAGACTCTTCTTTGTTAGCTTTATTTGGAACTGCTAGTTTAATGTTTCTTACATTGCACTTCTTCATACTCTCATAGCGCTACACTTATTTTTGTTTCATAAGGCTCTAATCATGTGCTTAAAAAAAAATCCCATTGAAATCCATCCGGCGCCCTGCATGTAGATTAGGGGCCGGGGCATGGATTAGAGGGGCGGCACCCCTGTGCCCCTAATGGAGCCGCCACCACTGGTTAGAAGGGTTGGTTCGGGGCAACAAAAAGTGCAAATAGAAGGTTCTATACAATGGCCAATGAAACCCTCCTAACTAGGGTTAAATCTGTAAAGGAGGAGGGGGGTGGTGGCGCTTTAGGTTAGTGGATTTTAATATAAAAGGAGGGAAAAGATGAGGGATGAAATGTTGAAGGTAGGGAGAGAAGATGGATAGACCATCGCAAGATCTCTCCGGAGGGGAGCTGATCAGATCATCCCTCCCCATATCGCACGCCCATTTGAAGGTTAAGTCTGGGGAACGACCAGGTTTTTGTTTTGATCAGTGGTGCGAAAATGAAACCTATTGGCCCAAGTGGCTGTGAATTTGGATGAGGAATCTTTGCCAAGTTAATGAGTTCTTCCATATCTGTGATTTTTTGGAGACGTGTGAACCATCATTCTTAAAAGTGATGGAGCGTGAGTCGTGTTCCAAAGAATTGGTATGCACAATTGCGCTGCATTCACCATGTGCATGGAGAGCCTATCCAAGTTCTTATCCCTCAATAAATAACAAAAACAAAGTCACAGACTGTTTTCTGTCTCAAGAGTGCCCGTGAAAATTTGGTGTGCCTGGCTGTGCAGGGTGGGCGATGCCAGTTCCTCTCCGGCTCCTTAGGGGGTGCGCTACACTAACATTATAGAGCCATTTATTCCAAATGGCATGCAGCTTTTTCAGGCACAATTCTCTACACTGTGTTTTTGTAGTCAAAGGCGAACTCTCGCTGTAATCTTTTATTCGATCAGAACCTTCACTCTCCGTATAGCGTCACGGTTCCCAGGCTGTGTTCTGGTGTTATTGTAAGCATTATCCTGTATAATTAGTTTTCCCGCGTTCCGTTATCTCAATCCTGAGAAAGGATTGGCATTGTTGTTTCTGCAGCCTCGTGGGAGAAGTTTGCAATCTGAATATCCAACGCGTTCGGGGTTATGCAGCGTTCTGTTGTGTCCTGACCTTTCCAGCACCTGTCAGAACCATTGTTCAGGATCCCAGCAGGCTTGTATGAAATATCCAGAGGAAGGACATTTGACTTCTCTCTCCAGAGAGAACAAATTACGGTGGGATTCTATGAGGGGGGGTTCAGTGCGATAGGATTCAGTACAACATCCAGGTAAAGAGGAACTTCATTTATCAAACTATAGGTGTGCGCAGCCTACTGTATTAGGGGGTGCATCACAAATCTCAAATACACATGTGTGTTATACTGTACATACACAAACAGACACACACACTATAAAATAAATAAATGTAAACGAACATTTTAAAATGTATCAAAACATGGATGGTAGAGCAGTAGATGGTGTCAGTAGGGCAGTGGATGTTGTCAGTAGAGCAGTGGATGGTGTCAGTAGGGGAGTGGATGGTGTCAGTAGAGCAGTAGATGGTGTCAGTAGAGCAGTGGACGGTGTCAGTAGAGCAGTGGACGGTGTCAGTAGAGCAGTGGATGGTGTCAGTAGAGCAGTGGACGGTGTCAGTGGGGCAGTGGACGGTGTCAGTGGGGCAGTGGACGGTGTCAGTAGAGCAGTGGATGGTGTCAGTAGAGCAGTGGACGGTGTCAGTAGAGCAGTGGACGGTGTCAGTAGAGCAGTGGATGGTGTTAGTAGAGCAGAGGTTGGCATCTGTAGGACAGTGGATGGTGTCAGTAAGTAGAGCAGTGGATGGTGTCAGTAGAGTACAGGTTGGTGTCAGTAGGAAAGTGGATGGTATCAGTCAGTAGAGCAGTGGATGGTGTCACTAGGGCAAAGGGTGGTGTCAGTAGGACAGTAGATAGTGTCAGTCAGTACAGCAGCAGATGGTGTTAGTAGGTCAGTGGACTTTTACAGTAGGGCAGTGGACGGTGTCAGTAGAGCAGTGGATGGTGTCAGTAGGGCAGTGGACGGTGTCAGTAGGGAAGTGGACGGTGTCAGTAGAGCAGTGGATGGTGTCAGTAGAGCAGAGGTTGGCATCTGTAGGACAGTGGATGGTGTCAGTAAGTAGAGCAGTGGATGGTGTCAGGAGGGTAGAGGTTGGTGTCAGTAGGACAGTGGATGGTGTCAGTCAGTAAAGCAGTGGATGGTGTCAGTAGGGTAAAGAGTGGTATCAGTAGGACAGTAGATAGTGTCAGTCAGTACAGCAGCAGATGGTGTTAGTAGGTCAGTGGACTTTTACAGTAGGGCAGTGGATGGTGTCAGTAGGGCAGTGGACGGTGTCAGTAGGGCAGTGGACGGTGTCAGTAGAGCAGTGGACGGTGTCAGTAGAGCAGTGGACGGTGTCAGTAGGGCAGTGGACGGTGTCAGTAGAGCAGAGGACGGTGTCAGTAGAGCAGTGGACGGTGTCAGTAGGGCAGTGAACGGTGTCAGTAGGGCAGTGGACGGTGTCAGTAGGGAAGTGGACGGTGTCAGTAGAGCAGTGGATGGTGTCAGTAGAGCAGAGGTTGGCATCTGTAGGACAGTGGACGGTGTCAGTAAGTAGAGCAGTGGACGGTGTCAGGAGGGTAGAGGTTGGTGTCAGTAGGACAGTGGATGGTGTCAGTCAGTAAAGCAGTGGATGGTGTCAGTGGGGCAAAGGGTGGTATCAGTAGGACAGTGGATGGTGTTAGTCAGTACAGCAGTGGACGGTGTCAGTAGGTCGGTGGACTTTTTCAAAACGGCAGTGGACGGTGTTAGTAGAGCAGTGGATGGTGTCAGTAGGGCAGTCCATGGCGTCAGTAGGGTAGTGAACTTTTTCATTAGGGCAGAGGACAATGTCAGTAGGGCAGTGGATGGTATCAGTATTTTTTTTTATTGTTTTTTCTTTTTTATTATTTTTTACAATTTAATTTTTTACAATATTATATTTTTTTTTTTACTTTTTTTTAGCAGCCCTGTTGGGGGGCTTTGGTGAAATATCAGGGATCTAAACAGACCCCTGATGTCTCACTTTTAAGAGAGCGAAAGGGACTGAGGACAGCCCTCTGTGTTGAGCAGCTTTCTATTTATTCACAAATTGATGCATAGGAAACACAGTGTCCTATGCTTCAGTTATAAATGAACACAGGAACGATCGATGCACATCACTCATGTGTTCACTCAGAAAAGGAAGGGACATATAAATTACATAAGTACCGACCACTTACCCTGCTCTCCATCCTGAAACATCCCCTAGCAGCTGGAGAGGAAGGAAGTAGGCAGCGGGGGTGGAGTGCCTGGGCAGCAGGGTGAATCAACACTGCACGGGGTGATTAGAGTGTGCCCAGGCACATCCCATGTGCACACCTATAGATCAAACATATATATGGGAGCTGTTTGCTCTGCCAAGGTATTTGTATCTCTGCCCATCCAGTCCTGAGATTTAAACGGCTCTGTCACAGAGAACACCCCTCTCTGAGAGAGAAGCAGTACTAGCATTTCAGCACTGCAGTTTCACTTTCACTTACAGGTCCCCTCCCCACTCTCAACCGTGACTGAAAAATGAAAGGAGAAGAAGCAGACTCATGAGCTCATCTCTCTGTCATGGCTATAAACATTCTGTTTGCACTGCAACACACCTGATTGGCTTCTTGTGGTAATTCATCCTCTCTCAGTCTGAGCTCTGCTGTAGAGACTGTACAGTAGACTGATACCAGGTTAGGCTCGGGTAGTTACACTGCTTTTATAAAAAAAAAATATATCTGTTTAATGGTGTATTAATGATTACAAAGCTGCATTAATTTGTGTATTAGATTTCAGAAATTTGTAGTAGTATAGAGAATATACTCTATATACACTGTGTAGCACCACCCCTGGAGGAACTGCCGGTTAGATGGATCCTCCTGTCTTCCTCCATTTATTTTTAGTAACACCAAAATCATTTTTTTGCCTATGGAACTTTACTGAGTGGTGCCAAAAAAAATAGTTACCAATGTATTAAAAAAATACAACATTTGTTTTGTAATATATAAAAACAGACAAAGTGCAATGTTAATTGTATCATTATACAAAACATATTAAAAATGTATGCACATGTTACTAGTATGAGATAAACACGAGATTAGCAGAAGGAGCCCAAAGGGTGGCGCACTGGCTATTGCACTTCCGTTTTCTAGTCCCATTGTACGTGTTGTACGTCACCGCGTTCTTGACAGTCGGACTTTGGTGTGACCGTGTGTATGCAAGACAGCTTGAGCGGAGTTCCGTCGGGATTCCGTCGGAGAAACCTTCAGAGTTTATTCCAATGGCAAAACCGCTCGTGTGAACGCAGCATTATAGTTGTCCTGTGGACAGATTCTCCCACCTGAGTTGTGGATCTTTGCAGATCCTCCAGAGTTACCTCTTGGCTACTTCTCTGATTAATGCTCTCCTTGCCTGGCCTGTCAGTTTAGGTGGACGCCCATGTCTTGGTACAGTAGGTTTGCGGTTGTGCCATACTCTTTCCATTTTCGGATGATGGATTGAACAGACCTGACCCTGATTTATACCTCTCCACAACTTTATCCCTGACCTGTCTGATGTGTTCCTTGGCCTTCATGATGCTGTTTGTTCACTAAGGTTCTCTAGCAAACTTCTGAGGGCTTCACAGAACAGCTGTATTTATACTAAGCTTAAGTTACACACAGGTGGACCCTATTTACAAATTAGGTGACTTCTGAAGGCAATTGGTTCCACTAGATTCTAGTTAGGGGTATCAGAGTAAAGGGGGGCTGAATACAAATGCACGCCACACTTTTCACATATTTATTTGTAAAAAAAAAAAATTGAAAACAATTCATCATTTTCCTTCCATCTTACAATTATGTGCACTTTTTGTTGGTCTATTACATAAAATCTCAATAAAATACATTTACGTTTTTGGTTGTAACATGACAAAAATGGAACATTTTGAGGGGTATAAATACTTTTTTCAAGGCACTGTATATATATATATATATATATATATATATATATATATGTACATATATATTGTATATAATATTACAAAACCAGTATTTTCTTTCTAGATGTCCAAAGTATTTTACTGAAACACAAGTTATAAAATACTGACTGTGTCTAAACACTTAGGCATATCAGTGTGTTTGTAACACTTAGGCATATCAGCCTTAGATGGGCCTTACTCATAGCTAAAACATGTTCATATATTCATATATGCTTATATATACAGTATAAATATTTTAATAATACTTAGTATTGCCCATTACCCATAAGATCTAGCACTGGCTAATCCCTTCTGCTCCCCACTTTGCTATTTCATCTAACTACCTCTATCTAGCTGCCGCTATTCTGCAGTTTATAATTAGGGATGCAGATGTCAAAAAAAAACAAATCTGATAGAAATATGTCCTGATCGTTAAATTGTGGCAAACACTTCAAAAAAGATTAAAAAAAAAAAAAAAACAAGATTTGAAGGAAAGACACAAACACAATTTCAGTTCAGAACATTCCGTGTATAAAGGACGGCTGTATAGGAACTCTTCATCTTCAGTACCTGAATCATCTCTGTAAAATTATTTCCAATTCTAATATGTTTTCTTATTATGCCCAAATAAGCGATCCGGCTGCATTTACAAGATAAGGTGAGGAGTGACACGTTCACGGAAGGCTGAGACCGTCTGAGACGGAATGTTCTATCCTTCTGTCAATTGATTGAAAGTAGAGGCTGATCACTGAGTGCCTCATTTGCTGGACTTCAAGCGTTCCAGCGGGGGAACCATTATTTGAAGCTTTGAAGTACTCTGAAGGGAAATAGCTTGTGTATTTGCATTGAAAAATGTTTAGGATGAGCAGCAAGGGACATAAAAAGCCAAAAGAAATAAAGAAAAAAAAAAAGAAAAAGAAAAAAAAAAAAAGCATCTGAGATGAAAAAGAAGTAAAGGGCTGATGAGACTCTGGGTAACGGTAAAGGTAGTGTGCGCTGGGAAGTGTTCATTTAAAAGTGTTAATTATTACCGTAAATTCTATTTTTAAAGGCTCTAAGGCAGATGAAAAAAAATCAAAACACAATAAAGAGCATCTTAAAAATTAAGAATTAAAAGAATAGATTAAACAGAGAATTCAATAAAGATACAAAGGGACTAATGAGAGCTGAACTCCGGGTAGAGCAAATATTGTCTAAATCCATTCATTGTGTGAATTCTTCCTTGAATCCCAGTGTGCTTTGTGTATTTCTTCCATATCTGTGCAGTAATCCAGTGTGAGACTTTTCCTTCCTGTAATAAAGACCGCTCACTGCTGCTCTCTCTCGTTGTACAAGGTGACTGGTCTTGACTCCGCCCCCTCACGTCGTTTTCTGCAGGCAGCCTGTCGTGGGTGGGGCTGTAGGCCCCTCCCACAGCTCTGCTCTCTGCACATGCTATGTACAACACAGTTCTGATGATGAAGGAAGTGTCTGGGTTTGCAAACACTTTTGGTACACACAAATTGTTTTTTTATTCTTTTTGGCTATTAAGTAATATATTAATTGCAGGAGTGTGTGTCTGAAGTTCAGTTTTAGAGATGAGCGAACTGTTCAGACCAAGCATCAGTTTGGCCCCCCGAAGAGCGCCCGGTCGGGTGTTTGCCAAACACCCAAATTTTTCGGGGCGCGCGGCAGGATAGTCACCTGCCGAGTGCACAATAAAAAGCTACCAGTTGTTAAGGAGTGTCCTTATAGGGGTTGTAAACCTTCATGTCTTTTTCACCTTAATGCATCCTATGCATTAAGGTGAAAAAACACCTGGCAGTGACCGGGCCCCAGTCCCCCCGTTTTACTTACCTGAGCCCTGGAACTTGATCCGCCGGGGACGCGCTGTCTCTCTACCTGGGGTTCTTGGCTCTTCATTGGATAGTGTAGCCAGGGGTTTGCTACTATAGTCATTATAGTTGAACAGTTCGTTGTTGTTTGCAAATGAGTTTGGCTCCCCCTAGTGGCTGCTGGACTCTGTTAGGATTATTCCTCACTCTTTGAGAAGGAATGCAACAAAGTATTGCGGGAGATATATTTTGGAGGAGGAAGTGACTCTGTTAGCTGGATCAGCTCTGGACTACAGGACAGACAATGCAAAGCGCACAGAACTGCCTGCTGGGAGGAGTGATAAAAGGAGAGGCACAGCCTGTTTTCAGCCTCTCTGGATGCCATTCAACACCTGCCAGCAGGAGGTCTGTGTGTGACCAGGACTGAGAGACTGCGGCCTATACAGCGGAGAGCCGGAACGCCCAGCTTTGAGGGATTTTGGAGGACAGCTCTGCTATTCTAGCAAGCGGACCGGCTTTCGCTTCAGAGCAACTGGAAGCCACCTGCACGTCAGTCCATCGGGAGTTGCATCTTCACCAGACGGAGACACCAGGAGGGGATTCCGGACGGAGCCTCACAGTCATTGGAGTCTATTGTGGTGAGAGGGCACCTGCCCATTCCAGTAGAGAGTACAGTATTGCTTAGTGAGTTCTTTCTCCAGACTGCTGGTGAGACTTGTGGTTCCATGGAGGTGAATCTACTTCTTCACAGGCTTTATACAGCTGGACTTTGGGGCCTTGTATTTCTCCCCTGCTCTGTAAGGTCAGTACTATATTGCACTCACATGTAGAGAGGAATCTATAAGTGATGATATTTCTTCAGTTAAGCAGTCATCAGTACACCTTTTGTTCTACAGTAATTTCTTTCCTTTTGTCTCTGTGGATTACAAATTACAACAATATTTTTTTAAAGTTTAAAGAGTTTAGAGTTTAAAGAAGTTTCACCATCTTCTTCTTTTACTAAGCATTGCTGCTCTACTCACAAGTTGATCTCTGAATTATAGCCTAGGGGGAGCCATTTGTGTATATGGTTAATTTTACACTGTGTTACTGAATATAAGTATTATATACTGCATTTTGGTCTGTGTGTTGAGGCCTCAGTGGGAAGGTATTTAATATATATCTTGAAGATATTGAGTACTTTTTCTTCTGTGCACCAGTTCACATATACCCCTTCAGGTGATTATAAGGTTATATGTTTTGTATATGTGCATTAAGTGATAACTGTTGTCAATCATAACTCGTGTTCATTCATGTTTTTCATTGTGTTCCATTACTTATCTCAGTAAACCTTTCTGAATGGTTCAGTGATATCGTGTGAGTTTCTTATTGCTAACGACAGAATGGAACCCAAGGTGTCAGAGGTAAGAGAGGATCTGCGGAGTCGCGGTAGCCAGAGGGGTATAGAGTCAATTAGCAGCCCCCATGGGGGTACCACTACATTTGGAGGTGCCACCGAGATACCCCATCTGGGGCACCCGAGTAGATCAGTTGACGTGTCCAGGGTGGAAGAAGTTATGGACTCAGCCACTGCCGCCGAGTGGAGCCAGGAGTATGGGAGTCGGTCAGAACAAACTAAGGTTCTGAGGCTACCAGGAGTCTGGTGTTTTGAAAGAGAGGTATGGCAGTTGATGAGAAAGGTCCCAGAAAAGGGGTCCTACCTCTTGGACCTGAAACATTAATTTGAGGATGATTGTACCTATGTCCTTTTAGAATGGAAAGAGAGTATTCCGGCGGAGTTCCAGAAGAGGGTTGTGAGCCTAGCAGAAGGCCTGCATGGCCATGTGATCCCAGTATATTTGCTGGAGGAGATTGGTGAAAAGTCCCCTGGGTTACCACCAGAGAGCCCTGTTGCAGGCAGCCCAACTGCCGGTAGTCCAATTATAACCAGCTAAGCAGTAGGAAGCCCAATGGCGAGGATGCCTCCCGCCTCATTCTATCTAGACATGAGTTGCCTAGTTGACAGCCTGATACAGAATCACACCAAGTCCGCCAATCAGGGATATCGGAGGCTACCGACCTTCTCAGGCCGTGTCCCCAGACCAGATGGGGAAGAAGAATTTGATAGCTGGATGTATCAGGCCATGCAAGCAATAGAGGAGTGGAATGTGTTGGGAACAGTGAAAAGACAGCGAATCAGCGAGAGTCTCCGCAGTCCAGCAGCACATGTCATCAGGAGCTTAAAGAGGGGGAAACTGGATTGTGAGGCCATGGACTATATCAAGGCTCTGTATACAGTTTATGGAAGGGTAGAGAAGCTACTGGATCTGATATACAAGTTTGTGCATACCTACCAGTGGAGGGGAGAGAAGTTGTCTGAATATGTCGTCCGGGTGGATCAGATCCTGCACCAGATCATCCTAAAGAAGGGGATTGACCCTCGGGAGGTGGACAGAGTCAGGTTGGATCAGACCCTACAAGGAGCCAGGCCAAACCATCCTATTGTGCTCCGATTACTCTTGAAGGGCACCCGAGAGACCCCTTCTTACCCAGAGCCGATGAGGTTGGTGAGAGAAGAGGAGGCTCTCCTGGATGAAAAGAATCAGGAGGCTCGACTCGCAGTAAAGACACCCCAGAATAGTGAGAAGGTAGCCGCACAATCAGTTCAGGTTGATGCCAGCGTGGTGGAGAGCAATGAAGAGTCTGAGTGGGGGGAGTGCACCAAGACCCCTGTAGTGCAATCCATCCCAAAAGTTACTCCCATCAAGTTACCAGAAGGTGAAGTTCAAGTTCAAGAGCAGGTACAACAAGCTTTGTTACATGTGATGGAAGCTCAGGCCAAAGCTCAGGCTGAGCAGACGGGCATTTGGAAGTGTTACAAGTCTGGTGATCCAAGACACTTCAAGGCCCAGTGTCCACAGAAGGAAGTGAATGCTGAACTGTTGGCGGAGTTGGTGAAGATATTACAGATGGACTGTGACAGGAACTCGGGTACTCAGATGAACTGTGACAGGTACTCAGGTACTCTGGTACTCAGATGGACTGTGACAGGTACTCAGGTACTCGGGTACTCAGAGTGTGACAGGTACTCAGGTACTCGGGTACTCAGAGTGTGACAGGTACTCAAGTACTCGGGTACTCAGAGTGTGACAGGTACTCAGGTACTCGGGTACTCATATGAACTGTGACAAGTACTCGGGTACTCAGATGGACTGTGACAGGTACTCGGGTACTCAGATGAACTGTGACTAGTACTTGGGTACTCATTTGGACTGTGACAGGTACATGGGTACTCAATTGAACTGTGACAGGTACTCATATGGACTGTGACAGGTACTCAGATGAACTGTGACAGGTACTTTGATGGGTGGTGACAGGTCCTCTTTATTTAGGGGGGTCAATCAGTGTGATTGGTGTACACTGTAAGCGGTAACAAGGTGTTACAGCAATCTCCTTCTCAAACACGATTGGTGTGTGAGGAGGAGAACCCCTATGTTTACATTTAGTGATCAGCTGTGAAAGGATCACAGCCGATCACATGGTAAACAGCCGCCAGCCAATGACTGTTTACCAGCATCGGTGACGAGCAGTGTTCCTGGGAACATGCTGCCACCGACCTGCCTGTGCAGCGTGCTCGCGTGCATGTGACGTGCAATGTGGGGCGGTAACATCTGTGATCACCCATGACTTCATCACGGCCGATCACGTGGTAAACAGCCATGCCCAATGGCTGTTCACCCCCTTTGGTGGCGATCGGTGTCTCCGTGACACGACGCCACCGAAGGTACAGGGATGTACAGGGATGATGATCGTGCTCATTGCCTGTTTAAATGGACGGACGTCATATGAAGCCCGCCCAGATTGAGAGCCATGCTGCCTGGCCATCATATGACGGACGGCGGGCGGCAAGCGGTTAAAGACAGAGACATGGTACTGAGGGAGGCCAAGGCACTACAAGAGCTGAAATTTGAAAACGCGAGGCTGATGATATTCCCAGACTATTCTATGGAGACCCAGCGCCAACGCAAGTTGTTTGATGTGGTGCGCGCCAAATTACGGGCTAAGGGGCTCAAATATAGCATGCTGTTTCCAGCAAGAATTTGTGGAAGATGGGGAGACTACCCGTTTGTTTACTTCACCCGCGGTGGCCTCATCCTGGGTTGAAACGGTACGCAGACACTGAGATGCCTTTTTTCACGCCTTTCACTGCTGCCAAGACTACCTTACTGGGATGACACAAATGCCTGCCTGCAATATGGGAGTGTTGGGGTTTTTGTTTTATTTGTTCAAATCACTGCTTATCTGAGTCAGTTTGCTCTATGTACTAAATGTTTGATACTTTGCACAGGGATCATTTTACAGGTTTTTGATTATGGTGGTGTGGTGGGTGCCCAGTATGCTCCCGGGATGTTCCTCACTCCTTTAGAGTGGTTTATGAAGCTCTATGTCCGTGTGTAAAATTGTGTCCTGGAACACCAGGGGTCTGAACTCTAAGATTAAGAGGTCACTGGTGTGTCAGTTTTTGCAAAGACAATCCCCTCACATTTGTATTCTCCGGGAAACCCTCCTAACTGGGGGAAAGACCATGAGTCTACGGAGACCCTGGGTGGGCCACTCATATCACTCAACCTACTCAAATATTGCAAGAGAAGTGAGTATACTTGTATGCAAATCCCTACCCTGATCCCGACCCTGGTGGGAGATATGTCATTATCCATGCAAACATCATGAATTTAGAGGTGGTTATTGTAGGATTGCATGTCCCTCCTCCTGCCTCAATCTCCTTCCTATACCATATAGTATCCAAAATTACACAATATACCACGGACAATGTCCTGCTGCTGGGGGAATTTAACCTGATCCCGGACCCTGGAATGGATAGGCTGACCCAGTCGTCTGGCTCTGCCGTTGAATTGAAGGCATGGGCGGAAGTGTTTAACTTCACGGATGTCTGGCGATGGAGACACCCCCAACTGAGGGCATTTACTTGTTACTCGGCCTCTCATTAAACATTTTCCAGGATTGACCTGGTTTACTCTGGTGGGACTGTTCTCTCTAGGGTGAAGGACATCTCTATCCCACCTAGAGGGGTCTTGGACCATGGCTCAGTCTCCCTGCTGCTTGAATTGTCATGTCCACCACCAGAGAGCCTGTGGCAACTCTCTAGGTTCTGGCTGTCTGACTCGAGGGTGGACATCAGTGCCAGGACAAGGTCATTTAGTGACCAGAGCGAAGATGGCAAACTGTCAAATAAAATAAAGCAAAAAACGGTGCTAATTATTCTAAAATAAACACGTACATCTAAAGCATTATTTAAAGTATACAATTTTGCTTTTACAGCAAAAACATGTAATCGCATAAAGATCAAAACAAGCCGGCTGGCTAATCGCAGCTACCTGTCCTTCCGGGATTCGCTCCATACCTGACATCACTGCGCTTCTCGAATCCCGGAAGGACGGGTAGCTGTGATTAGCCAGCCAGCTTGTTTTAATCCTAATCCCATGCAATCTAGTAATTGGGACTTTTTTCTTATCACTGGTGTTTGACCCAATTTGTAATATACAGCATTGGGGGGGGGGGGGGGTAACGTATTGCCATTGGTCACTGATGCATTAGTGACCAATAGCAGTTAATTAACCCCTTTGTGCTGTATTAGTGGCACCAGTGTCAGTGTTAATTAACAATACATTAACCCCCTCATGCGGTATATTACTGAAATGTAATACCATTGGTAATTAACCTCCCCTCAGACACCTCCAACCCCCCCCCCTCCCAAATCTACAGAGTTAATTAAGCTGCAATCATCTGCTTACTTGTGCGATACACACTGCAGTCATGCAGTGTTTAGTTCCTCCTCCTCAGCATCTCTTGGTCACAGCACCAGCGGTACTCTATGATGCTCCTCTTAGTCCTCCCATCCCGCCTCCCATCATCGCCGGCCTCTCAGTGAGTGACATCATGCCGGGCCGACCAGAACCACGAAGCGCCTGTCAGGGGGGAGTCCGAGTATCTCCACTGACAGGGAAGGCAAGTGAAGGGCTGGCATGTTGGCTTGTGCCGGGTGCAAGAGCGCACTCGGCACATCGATGCAACTGCAGCTATTAGCGGCTGGTGTGTACAATCGCACACACAATTTCCATCCAGTTTTTAGAAGCCCACTTCACCTGCGCCCCCCCTCCCTGCAGTAAACTGTACTGCCCAGGGCATCTGCCCCTTCTGCCCCTGCCTTGTACCGGCTCTGGTGGACATCCCAGGTAAGGCTGACATGAAGGCCTTTTGGAACTCACGCGATAGATCTGTTCCTATCCCTGACATCTGGGATGCATTTAAACTCTGCATGAGGGGTAGTGTCATAAACCAGATGTGACCAGAACTGTGTGACTGCGACAGAGTGAACCAAACATAAGTAGGTGAAAAAAGTAAGTAATTTTATTAAGGTAAATGCATAGAAATGTGAATACACCACCAATACAAATAGAGTAAGAAAACCAAACAACCAAATAGTGATAACAAACTAACCAGCATATCAGACCTCTCAAGTCTCCCACAACTCGCGGGAGTCTCCCGCATTTGACAGCGGGCTCACGGACACCCGCGAGTGCGGCACAATCTCCCAGCTGAGCCTGCCTGCATTGTCACTCACTGCCACAGGAGGCATTTGAACATCGACTGCGAACGAAGCTCCCGAGCTCGGCTCTCATTGGTCCATGGGCGGTGCCTGTGTCAGGAAAAGGAGGGAAGAGTGAGGTGGGACCCTGCGGTTAAATCATTCCCGTGCGTGCGCCACGATTGGTTGCTAGGCTAGGCTAATTTGCCTAGCAACTGAGCGTATTGAGGCGGGGTCACGTGATGTTTCTGCACATGCGCAACCCACAGGAGCAGCACAGTGTTTTGGTCTTACAAATAAAGCTTTGAAGGGAAAAAAAAAAGCAGCCATGAAGCAGCAGTGAGAGTTCCTGGAAAGGAAGGGGACTGAAGCCATGCTTGAGCTGTATGTGAAGCCGGGTAAGAGGATATGGGGAGGGTTGTGTGTATATAGAGAACAATGCGCGATGATTGTTATTATTGATGATGAAGGATACCACTTCACTTGGGCCTCATTCAGTAAATCTGATAGATGTGTTGTTTGGACTTTACATGAAGGATCCAGTGTGATGGCCAAACAAATCTGCAAAAGAAATCTTTATCTGCTATTCTTTTTTGCGGGGCGTGTTTAGTCAATTGAAGGGCAGCTTTTTCTATATTAGATAAAGATTTCTTTTGCAGCTTTGTTTGGCCATCGATAAAAACTCCACCCCTATCACTGCCCATCACTTAAAAATCCGCCACCCTCCATGTAACTATGCGCCCCTCACCTACATGAACGTGCCTCGGCAATGCGAGACAACATCCGATCGTAAACTCAGCTGATCTGCGGCTCCGTACTACACATGTACAGTGCATGCGCAGAAACATCACGTGATCCTGCCTCAATACACTCAGTTGCTACTCAAATTAGCCGAGCCTAGCAACCAAGGAATGATTTTACCACAAACAGGAATGATTTTACCACATGGGCCCACCTCCCTTCTTTCGCTGATGCAGGCACCACCCATGAACCAATGAGAGCCGAGCTCGGGAGCTTCGTTCACAGCCGCTGTTCAAAAGCCTCCTGTGGCAGTGGGTGACAGTGCAGGCAGGCTCAGTCAGGAGATTGTCCTGCACTCGCGGGTGTCAGTGAGCCCGCTGTCAAATGTGGGAGACTCCTGCGAGTCGCAGGAGACTTGAGATGTCTGCACTGGTATAGCTGCATTTAATTGGCACTGATCAAGCTGTATTTAATTGGGGTGGGGGCAGTCAGCGCCAGGATGAAGCATCACCTCCCTGAAATGAGTTTGCCACCTCCCTGAAATGAGCTTTTGCAGGTTGGGATGTCTGGCATATATAGCGAAAAGGGGATACCAGAATCGTAGTCAAGCCAGGCCAGGGTCATAAACGGGAGATCAGCAGATGGGGGGCAAGAAGTAAAACAGACAGGGACAAGGTGGAAGGGATCAGGCTGCAGGGCAAGGATCCAGGGATACAGGAACAGACAGGAACAGGTACAACAAGTTCAGGATACAGGAATCAGGAATCAGGTTCAGGTTCAGGATCAGGATCAGGATCAGGATCAGGATCAGGATTAGGATCAGGATAGCAGGTTAACAGGATGCAGATCAGGGCTCAAGGACAATACCAAGGCAAGGTGTGTGTGCACTTGCCGGGTATTTATACTATTACCTGCTATCAGGCTCAGGTGATGCCTGACTGCAGAAGGTAATATCTGCTCCATACTGCCAGGACCCACCCGCTGGTGGACGCCAGTGCTGCGGCCCAAAGATCACATAACACTAGCAGGGGAAAGCTCTCCTGACAGCTCCAAACTGCCAGTAGACACTTACTGGTGGACCCCAGTATTACACGCCAAATGATAGATAATTTTACCAGTGGATGGAACCTTTCCTGACAGGTAGTTTCCAGATGCACATTGGAAGTGTCCGTAAGGGAGCCCGCAGGGATTTACAGGAAGCTGAGGCCAGGGCTAAGGCACTGTAGACTGCCTACATTAGGGATCATTCCCCTCAGACCTACTCATTACTAAGGGAATCCCTGAGACATGTGTCCCTTATCTGCATTTCTACTACAAAAATACATCTGCTCCATCAGAGCCAGAGGATTTTTGAGCAGGGTGAGCGGAGTGGCTGCCTGCCGGGCACTCCTCCCCGTATCCATATCCCGGATTCAGTCACCAAGTGGGGAAGTCCTAATTGACTCTTCCGAAATTAATGCTCGGTTTGCCGTTTATTATCAGGAACTTTATAGCCCCAGGGTTCAGTTTACAGAACAGAAGATGCATGAATATCTAGAACGGGCGGATTTACCATACCTTATAGATTCCGCCAGGGGGAAGTTGGATAGCCCCCTGACCCTTAAAGAGATCTAAGTGGCGGTAAAATCTCTGCAAAGTGGGAAGATGCTGGGCCCGAATGAGTACCCAGTGGAGTTCTATAAACAGTATGCTGACGATCTCCTCCTCACATATCGTGAGGTCCTTGTAAAAGCACTCGAGGGTGGTACTTTGCCTCCCTCTATGTCGGATGCGGTCATTGTTGTCCTCCCTAAGCCTGGCAAGAACCCTGAACTGTGTTCCTCCTACCTGCCAATATCACTTTAAATGTTGACCTAAAAATACTTGCTAAAGTACTGGCGGGCCGATTGAATTCAGTAATTACAGCTCTTATACATCTGGACCAATCTGGGTTCATGCCGGGCAGAGGGGGCAGACATCAACATACGTAGACTGCTTACACATATGGATAGAGCTCCGGAGGATAGCCTGGGGGTGGTGGTGTCTTTGGATACTGAAAAAGCTTTTAATTCATTCGAATGGGAATACCTCTGGGCTGTCCTCCGGAAATGTGGGTTTGGACCAACGTTTATTAAATGGCTGCACATGATGTATGCCTCTTCAAGTGCTCGGCTGCGCACTAACAACTCCCTCTCACAGGCTTTCCCGCTGGGTAGGGGTACCAGACAAGGGTGCCTGCTCTCGCCCCGGCTGTTTGTGCTGGCAGTGGAGCCCTTGGCTTCGCTGATTTGAGATGCGTCTGTGGACCGGGGAATCCAGGTGGGAGTGATGGAGGAGAAAATATCTTTATATGCAGATGATACTATCCTGTATTTAAATGATGTCTCCTCCTCGCTCCCAGCAGCCTTGCAACTAATCAATGAGTTTGGATCATACTCAGGAGTTAGAGTAAACTGGGATAAATCACTAATCTACCCCTTGAACCCCACCAGACCTAGGCGACCCATGCAGAGTCCGCTTGTTTGGGTGGACAACTTCAAATATTTGGGGATACGTATGGGTGGGCTGGTAGCCAAGTATATGGATCTTAACCTGACTCCCCTGCTAGCAAAATTCTCAAAGTGATGCACAGATTGGAGGTCACTGCCCTCCAGTAAATCTAGTAAAGATGGTCTTCCTCTCCAAATTTTTGTACCTTTTTAGAAATAGTCCACTCCTGATCCCGGTGTCCTACTTCAATAAATTGAAATCCATAGTCTCCTCCTTTATATGGTTGGGCAAGGTGGCAAGACTGGCATTGTCCACACTGCAATTATCAGTGGGTCAGGGCGGGCTGGCTCTTCCCAACTTCCAGCAGTACTACTGGGCAGCCACACTAGTGTCAACCCGCTGGTGGTTTTCACAACCTAGAGACAACCCGGCAGTGACCTTGGAAGCAGCGATCCTGGGATTGTATGCTGCACTCAGTAACCTAGTGTTCCGTGGAGTTAGGGCTCACCCCAACCTGACAACCCTAATGCGCGCAACTATTATGGTTTGGCATCGAGCCAGGGCAATCTATCGTTCCCCGGGCACTATATCTCCCCATGCGCCATTATGGGGCAATCCTAATCTTCCCCATTTCCGTAGTGTGCCAGATCCGCAGGTGTGGGCCAATAGAGGTGTAGTGGGCCTAAAGCATCTAGTGACAGAGGGTAGATTGAGCAAATTTTCAGAACTTAAAACAAAATACAGCCTACCAAATTGGATGTTTTTCCGTTTTCTAAATGTGAGGCATGCCTTTCAGCATCAGTTTCCTGATGGTGTTAACCTTGAGTCGGACCCGGTGGAGCAGTTGCTAACCACCAAGGTCCTAACGGCCCCCCTGTCTGCAATATATTTCCACATATCAGCTTCCATACCCACTAAATTAACCAAAATATATGCAAGATGGAAAAGGGACTTGCCATCCCTTCAGCAAGAGGACTGGGAGACTTGTGTCTCCACATATGTCTCGATCATGATTTCAGCTAGGGACCGCTTCCTACAGTTGAAGTTCTTACACCAGGTCAATTATACACCTCGGGGACTGGCTGTTATCTACCTGGACAGGTCCCCAACTTGCCCTAGATGTGGAGATACAGAGGCCTCCTTTATACATATGACATGGTCATGTCCCTTGTTACAGGGGTTCTGGGAACAGGTCCTGGCAGAAGTTAATCAGGCAGCAGAAACCTCTATCCCACTGCAACCATTAACTATGTTGTTAAATGTGATTATTGATCCTAGTGTGGGAAATTGTTCATAGCATATGCCACCTACTATGCCCGTAGGGAGATTTTGTTGAGATGGAAATCTGAGATGCCACCCACCATCACCACCTGGAGGAATACCCTGAATACTGTATTGCCACTATATAAAATAACATATATCAATAGAAACTGTCTGAGTAAGTTCGACAAGATATGGTCCAACTGGATAGACTCCTGGGGATCCTTGCCACTGGAGATATCTCCTCCTAGCCCAGATGCAGACCCTTATGCCCTGTACACACAGTCGGACTTTCCAACGGAAAATGTGCGATCAAAGCTTGTTGTCGGAAATTCCGACCGCGTGTGGGCTCCATCGGACTTTTTCCATCGGAATTTCCGACACACAAAGTTTGAGAGCTGGCTATAAAATTTTCCGACAACAAAATCCGTTTGCGTAAATTCCGACCGTGTGTGGACAATTCTGACGCACAAAGTGCCACGCATGCTCAGAATAAATTCCGAGACGGAACTGCTCGGTCTGGTAAAATTAGCGTTCGTAATGGATATAGCACTTTCGTCACGCTGCAATTTATTAAATTATTTAATGCAGCGCACTCTCTTCTTCTTTATAATGCTGGAAGAATGAAGTTGTTTTGCTGCTTATATTCACACAGAGTTCCCACAAACTTCTTTCTTTATTATTTCTCACGATTTCATGAATATAATATTTGTATTCGTCAGATCTACTGAATTTTTTGGGGGTTTTATGTTTTTATATTTTTGATAATTTGTTGTTTGTTTTTTTAACCAAGATCTCCTGTTTTTGTTAATTTTTTAAATTTCTTTTTGGTGATCTCCATAATTATTTTTGTGGGTTTTGTGTGTCAAGTTACCACAACACCATTATTATATTGTATTTTAGAATCTCAAGGAGATTGGTTGGTGTTGGTGTCCCTTGTTAATTTCACATTGTTTTTTGGAAGTGTACCTGCCTCCTGACAAATAAACTGACTTTTTTGAAGTAAAACACATAGGCAAGTATTTGTGATTATAACAAGTATAGCAAGTATTTGTGGGTCATAACAAAATAAAGAGGAAGGCAACACTGGATAAACTGGTGAAATTAGCGAAGCCTTTGTACCCCAGGGCACACATCAATTAATTTACAGTCAAAATTGCTGGCCTGAGGAGTCCTTATAATACTGAGCAGAATCCGGTCCAGTACTACAAGAGATCAGGAACAACAGCAGATGAGATCTATGTCCCCAGGCTGTGGTCATACAAGAGACTGCATCATTTGCCAGACCAGACTAAACCCAGGGCCATCACTCTCCGGTCTTCCTTAGACGCTTCCTTCCAGGCTGTGGCTCTGGTGTTGGAGGTGTGGCAGGAGGTGTGGCAGGAGGTGGAGGAAGGGGAGGACGTGGAGGAGGAGGAGGACCTGGAGGAGGAGAAGGGGGACCATGGTTAAACTCACAAACGTGGCTTTGGCTTGTGAGTTGGGCTTGTAAGATGGGCTTGTAAGATGAGATACTCACATATTAGGAATTGGCCCTCCTCCATTTCCAGCATTTTGCAGGCTGTAATATAGGCAAAGTCCTCTTGAAGACTGGGGGGGTTTCTGAGGGCCGCAGTAGCCTTCCAAAATAGGCCAATTGCTGCCTCCTCCAGGTTACTCCTCTTCCTGACACTTTTTTGTGGAAGGCGGAGGGGAGGGACCTGGGTATTGGGCAGGTTACTGGGCCTGGCCACCTCCTGGCTGCCACTTACCCCCGCCACCTCCTAACTGAGACTTTCCTGTGTATGAAAAAGGGACATAGTTTTAGTTTTAGTTCATCAATCACACACAATTTTCAGCTCATGACTGTTGCAAATCGAATGTTAATAAATAGAAAAGACTATCATTCTGAGGCCAGCATTTTTCATTCTTGTCTGAATCATTTGTGGCCACTACTGTCTATTGATATGTAAAACACTTTGTGAAATCAGCAATTAATTATCAAAACTAACATATATTTAACATCATTAATTTGACAAACAGAAATATTTAGAAGAATGCTATACCTGGCTCAAGCTGGGCTCCTCCACATGTTGCTGCCTGGAAGGTCCAGGTTGGGCATCTGAAGCCTCAGCTGGGGGGAAAGGAAGTGTGGAAGGAAGAGTGAAGAGTGCTGGCCTGGGTTCTGTCAGAAAAAGCAGTCTGTCATAGTACCACAGCCTGAGTACATAAATGTCATCTGCTGCAGCACTTGATCTCAGGGAATCCTGGACCTTCATGTGCTCCCTTAGATAAGTGCTCCTTATGCCACCAATTAGGGCCTTCATATAGGGGATGTCTTCTGTGGGGATCACCGGCTTCACAAATTGCACCAATTGATCCAGCGCTACCTTCCTCTTTGTTTTATTGTTTTAATAGGGGTGGTTTACCTGCCACAGACAAGGCAGCTCCCTGAACATAATTTAATGAATATTGGCATAAAGAACATGATCATTGACTAGATCCATTTTCTCTGCAAGACACAACACAAGACAAACCCTAATGTCAGGATAAATCCTCCTAATCTTGTTCCAATATAGACCTCAATCTATAAGCAGTATAGGCCCAAGTTAAAATGGTACCTTCGTTATCACGATCGGCACTTCCGATACTCCTTCCTCCGCTCACAGATCGTACGTACGATGCACACGTGTTTACATACACTGCGCATGCGTGAAACTCCGCCCGCCCCTGATGTTCTTTCTAGTCTATTCCCTGCCCCTTCTCTTTCGGCGCAGTGGGGGAGAGCACATGGCGGAGAGACAACAGGTACGTGATAATTCCAGCAACGAGGAGGAGGAGGAAAGCCCGGAGCCAGAAACTTCACGATCCCGCAGGCGACCTAAGGCATCAAATATGGCCTTTGTAGAGATGGTGGAGATGGTGGACATATTGAAAAGGGCTGACTATGACGGGAAGTATGGACCTTACCCAAACCCAAATGTCAGAAAGGCCAAGATCATGGCTAAAGTTGTGAAGAGTCTGCACAGAAATTTTGGGGTACGATGATCCAAGGATCAACTGAGGAAACGGTGGTCGGACCTCAAATTGAGGGAGCACGATCAGTATAGAAGGATCAGGAGAGTGCTGCAAAAAAGTAAGTAGTTATCCTGTGTTCCTATTCTTTCTTTTTATTACGTTCGTGCTGCTCCATGTGCTTTTCTTTACTGTTGTACAGTTTAAAATGGCAGCTTTCATGTTCATGGGCACGTTAATCGTTCGTAGGAAACATTGTTCCTTCGGCCACTAAAATACGATGTTTTGGCCAGATGCAGTTCAATACTGTTTTTCTGGCCTACTTCTATTAAAAAAAGTTTGTTGTCTAGATGGGTTTGTAATTGGAATGAAATGCAAACTAGATTCTGTGTAAGGAGAGGACACTCAGCAGATGTTTACACATCTGGACTCTGGAGAACTAGTGTGGGACAAAAGAACACCCTTTTTATTAGGGGGCCCACACAGGTGCTCCAGTGAATACTATAGGGGGTCTCCATCTGTGAAGCTTGCACAAAACAGGTAAGTATTTAAGCTTTACAAAGGACAAAAACAATTCTTCAGCTTGGAACTCTGCCAAAGCAGACAATTGTACCCCACTTCCAAGCAATGTTTCATATTCCTATTTCTGCCATCAAATATCTGTGTGCGAAGTATACCTATTTTTGTTCACATAGGGGAGAAAAGACTTGGACCAACACCACTTATCAGGGGACACCAGGGACCCCCCACCTCAGGAAGAAGGGGAAATCCCCCAAACCCAACCAGAGGAGGAGGAGGGAGAAGTTGTAGAAATTGTCACCACAACAGGTGAGTGCCTGCGACCACAGCTTCAGGTAATAGATGGATGCCTGCATATTTATAATACATGGTGTTTTTTTTTTTTTTTTTGTGGGTTATCGGGATGTTGTGGAAGAGGAATGTCATTTCACCAGTGAAAGTGCTCAGAACCTTATCGGGGAGATAATGGGGTGTAATAGGGATTTAGAAAACCTAAAGGAAAACATCAATGATGTTCAAAACAAAATGAAGAACATCATTGATGTTTTAGGGAGAATCTAAAACACCCAGAAATCCCTAAATTTCTTCAGCTTTTTTTATTTTTTATGACTAATTTTTTTACATATTTTAAAAGCCAAATTTTGAAGATGCACACAGTGTGTCAACATGTGCTATCTGCCATCACGGGAGATCAATGTACGCATTTTGTGGGTGCAACCCCTTCCTCAATAATAAAGTAGGTGAGAGGAAGGGGTTGCACCCACAAAACACGTCCATTGATCCCCCATGATGACAGCTAGCACATGTTGACATTAAGCATGGGATCAGGAGGGAAATCTCCTTTTTGAATCCCAATTTGTGTGCATCTTAAAAATTTGGCTTTTACAGGGGTGACTTCACCCCATCTGCTGAACGCAATATCAAACACAGTTTGTACATACTCATGTCTGATATTGCCTTCACTTTATAAAAGTTGAACTTTGTAAGTTCCAGAGTTGTGATTTGTTTTATGGTTTTAAACATGCCTGTTTTACCTATAAAAGGCCATTTATCATTAATGTGACCTAAAAAAAATGTTATACAACAAACATGTTGGTTTGTTCAAAAACCCTTTTATAAACGCACATGTGATTGTGCTTTGAGTAAAAAGTATGATAATCAACAATATGTGGCTTCTTCTTTCAATACTCAAAAGCAGTTTTTGGAGTAAATTTGTTTTTTTACGTGGCAATAGGGGTTATTTACTAAAGGCAAATTCACTTTGCACTACAAGTGCAGTTTCAGTGCGGTCTCAAGTGCACTTGTAGTTCAATGTGCATTTTCCTTTAGTAAATAACACCCAACAGTGCTTTATAATTTTACACAATTGTGCCATTTTCATTCCCCAAATTTTGGTCTTGGTGCTGAAAATGCAGAATATTTTTGTCAGTAATGCATTACATACATTAACAACAAAAACAAGGTGTGTGTAGCAGACCCACAACATATTAATAATTGTTAGCCGAAGAAGAGATTGTCACCTCATGTCTCAAAGAAATTTAATTTGCACTGTTGAAGAAAAAGGCCAAAAAAATAATAACATTAAAAGATAACCGAGGAGACAGCTAAAATAAAGCCAAGCAGTAAATCAAAGAAAATATTTGTTCAGTTTCAAAGATTTTTTTATGTAAAAAATGTCTCAGACATTGTCTGGCATATTGATAGCCCCCCTACCCGCAAAGTATTCCATGTATCTTATACGGCCCTCGCGGGCACTCTGGGGGGACAAGCCAGGACGGCCAGTTTCAAGCGCCGTCAGGGTTGGTTCATTAAGAATTCCGGCCTCAGGCCCAACTGAGGCAGCATAGTTCAAAGAATTTCTCCTTAAAAAATTGTGGAGAACACAGCAAGACAGGATGATGTCATTGAGTTTATATTCCGCCATGTGTATCGGTGTAAGAAATAGGCGGAACTGGCTGGCCATTATTCCAAACGTGTTCTCCACCACTCCTCTGGCTCTGGCCAGCTGGTAATTAAAAACCCTCTGGTCCGGGGTGAGTGTCCTCATAGGGAATGGCCGCATAAGATGGTCCCCCAGCGCAAACACTTCCTCCGCAACGAAGACGAACTGTGGAGTCAAACCACAAAAAATAAATTAGTAATTTTGCACATAAACATTGAAAGCAGATTAGACACAAACATTCTTGACCAACATCAGTATAACATTTATTTTAGGGAGTATTTAAAGACAAAAGTATAAGGTCCACCTATCAGATTCCTCACCCTCTCTGATGGCCCATTGTAAAAATATTAGGGGGGGGATATTTTGGACAGGTAACCCTCTCCACTTCATTGAGAGATGAATGCCTAAATAATGTGTATTACTTTGGCCAGCCCCTCCTTACTTACACTACTGGCAGCCCACTGGACAGGTAAGAAGTGTCATAATACAAAAATATGAATACACACTGTACAAACTGGAGCACAATTTTAACATTCTGCAATTACCTATCAAGATAATAATAGAATACAAAAACTTTAAACAGTACCATTTGAAAGTATTCAGGCAGGCCCTTGCACTACATGCTCTGGGGAATTCATCCATAAATATGACCACAAAAGAGGTAAGCATAGTGTGTATGGGTTTGGCAAAGTCAGCAGATAGAGAATTGGTATTGGTTGACTTAGCGGTTGGGGGGAAGGAGGGTTCCAAATGAGTTTGGGACCCAAAAAAAAGCCTCTGGCACCCTGCCAGAATTTAAGGATACAAATAACATTTTTACACATTTTAGGGGGTGCTTAGGGTAAATCACTACAATGGAGCTGACAAAGTACATTGTTAAGTGACTAGGCGAGGTGGATATGGGCCCAGGAAAGCATGCTGGGGAGGTAAGTGAAGGCAAATATGCATGAAAGACAAAAAAAAGTTAAGCATGCATGACGACAAAGGGGACATTCACAGCATATTGCAATCATGGTAATTAGGGAATGATGAAAGAAATACAATATGTTATCAAACATTAAATACAATAAAATATGTTGTTAAAGGATAAATCTTACCTTAATATAGTCTTTCTGCAGGACCTGGGTGATGGCAGAACAGGTCTCTGGGATAATGATCCCCAGAGCCTGGGGGGAGATGCCTATTAAGAACTTGAGGTCCTGCAGGCTTCTCCCCATCGCCAAGTACCGCAACGTGGCAACAGGCCTCTGCTCCGGAGTGATGGCTTGCCTCATGCAAGTGTCCTGCCTGCTGATATAAGGGGTCAGCAAAGCCAACAAACGGTGAAATACGGGGTCAGTAATCCGAAGAAAGTTCCTGAAATCATCAGGATTATTCTCACAGATCTCACGGAGCAAAGGCATGTGACAGAATTGGTCACACTGGAGCAACCAATTCTTGGTCCATGAACTCCTCCCCACCCTGTTCATGGACTGGGTTTGTGTCAAAGTAAGAACCCCAACACCAAGCCCCCACACAGCACGAACTCTACGATGAGTACGTACCCGCAACATGGCTTCAAAATGGTCGGCTGGTCAGAACGAAGTAACAGAACGCACTGAAGAACAGCAAGGTCTGTGAAGAGCGACCTGAATATCAGTAACGAGCGGGCAAGAACACACTGAATAAACCAATGGGAACTCACTGCACGCACTGAAGACCAGATACAAACACACAAGCACAAACTGAACAGCAGAAAATCGATCTGAAAACCACGAGTCTGAAAAAGCGCAAATCGTCTCTCACCAAACTTTTACTAACACGAGATTAGCAAAAGGAGCCCAAAGGGTGGCGCACTTGGTATTCAACTGCCCTTTTATAGCCTCGTCGTATGTGGTGTACGTCACCGCGTTCTCGACGTTCGGAAATTCCGTAAACTTTGTGCGACCGTGTGTATGCAAGACAAGTTTGAGCCAACATCCGTCAGAAAAAATCCAATGGAATTTGTTGTCGGAATGTCCGATCGTGTGTACAGGGCATTAGTCTGGTAGGGCGGATTAGGAACTAGGAACCATTGGCACATGCTCTCCCTCCCTCCTCCCCTTTCCTCCCTCCCTTTTTCCTCTCCCCCACTCCTCTCCTTTCCCTCTTATCCTATTCTCCCCCCCTTCCTGGGAACCCCCCCTTTGTATACCGCACTTATTCAGGACTCACTGGTTCGGGTGAGGGGGTCCTCCTGGTAAAGATTTAGTAACCCCCATTTTTTTCTAATTATGTTGCATACTTGTCGGCTATTGATATTATAATTACTTGGGAATAACATTTTGTACTCATACCAATACTTTAATCTCATTTACAATGTGCTGTAAACTGACTTGTGAATACTGACTTTGAATAAAGTTCACCTTTGTTAAAAAAAAGGGGCAGCTGCTTTGGGCCCCCCAACAATGACCGGGCCCTGGCCCTCGGTAAAGGCCACCCTAGATGTACAGCTATGAGGCTTTCATCACAGTGCTTAGGTACACTCACATACCATATTTACCAAAAGGAAATCAAGCCAAAAGGTATTTTTTTAATAGAGTACTGGCACAGTTAGGCACAGTTAGCATTTCTAAATTATTCCTACACCATAGCAAATTTTCACTTATTATGCCGATACGTTCTTGCTCAGGAAGCTTGTCTTGATTCAAATAGATAGCAGCAGCATCTGGAGTTATAGCGTCTGCAAAGACACAGATCATCGCAGGAAGTAAAAAAAAAAAAAAACTAGCAGTGTTGTTATTCCTGATATGTAATTATCTGTTACAAGGGTTCAGATAAAGTTTATATGGCACTCTACTGATTTTAAGTGTGACAAGAAGCTTTTAATATGAAAATCCCTATAAAAATGTTTTAATCAAATAAGTTGATTGTAAAAATAGGAAATGCTGAGGGTTTACCTTATGGTAAGTAGTGGCATGATATGTTACTGGATTTTTCTACAGTATGGATAATTCTTCACCTCCAATGGGTGTGATACATATTATATATGAGGCATTTGAGACATTCCATATCTCTTTTATTGAGTTCCAATTTCCAGCCAATCCTTATTTTTCACACAAATGGAAATGGGTACGTGCTAGAACCTCTGTTGGCTGTTTATTGCTCTCTGTGTCCATACTGGGGCAATTCCTCCTCACTTCCTGTTCTGCTGACCATACATGAAGTAAGGCTTATCTCTCTCTGTCACGATCACAGATCGAGCACAGAGACCAGTTAGCAGGCTCCCTCCAACCAGCAGGATAGGTACACAAGCAGGTCACCCTGGCGGATGATGCGGGCTCACCTGATGTGTGAGGTCTAAGCACTAACCAGTGTTCACTAGAGCTCCTGATGGTAGAGATGGGTTTTGCTGCATGTTAGTACCAGGTTGCGGTCCTCATGATCCCCCTTCAAGAGGTGAGCAAGCCAGGGTCCAGTAGCCTATATAAGCATGTAGGGTTCAGGCAGAAGAATAGTCAGTAAGCAAGCCAAAGGTCAGCAACAAGTGGTTGCAGGGATTAAGAAGAAGTGTAGTTGAGGAATAAGCCAAAGGTTGATAACAGGAATAAGAGAAAATACAGACAGCAGAAGGAGTTACAAGAGCAAGATATTGGCTAGAGAGAACACAATAATCTGGCAAACAGGAAGTGAAAAGGCATGGCTTAAATAGAAAGTTCATGGGAGGAGCAAAGAGTTCAAGGGTCAAGAGAAACAAGACACAAGACAAGGTTGTCTAAGGAATCAGGCAGGGAGCTCTCCAGCTTTTCAGGTGGCTTAGCAAGAAGACATAGCGGAGCTTGAAGGTTCAGATGTGGGTCCACTCCTGACACTAAGGGGTTGATTTACTAAAACTAGAGAGTGCAAAATCTTGTGCAGTTGTGCATGGTAGCCAATCAGCTTCTAACTTCAGTTTGTTCAATTAAGCTTTGACAATAAAACCTGGAAGCGGAATGGTTTCTATGCAGAGCTGCACCAGATTTTGCACTCTCCATTTTTAGTAAATCAACCCCCAAGGGTACCAAGACAACAACGGAAGCCTGGCAGACAAGTTTTTATTAGAAGTAATAGGGATGGTGCATACAAATCACAACAGAGATCAAATGAAGATATTAAACAATTAAGATACATGTGAACAAATGTAGAATACATCTTATAATTACAACATGAAGCGTAGTATCCGGGAACAGATCAACTAGTCAAATTATAGCATAGACAAGGTGGAGGATCGCTGTTTCAATTTCCCCTCCCCCTCCCCTCCCCTCCCCTCCCCATAGTGTCAGTTATAAGACACATGTGAGTTACAGTAGCTTGGCTAGAAGGTTATTCAAGCGACGAAGGGGGGAAAAGAGTATGAGAAGCAGAGGAAAGAAGGGGGAGAGGCAAGAGAGAAAGAGAAAGAGAAAAGAAAAGAAAAAAAAAGAGAGGCGGAGCGCATATAAAAAAAGGGAAAACAGGGGATATAAGGACAAAGGAAAGGAGGGTTAGGTGTTACTACAAGATATTAGACACCTAAGAATGGATCTGCTACCATCCGTCTTCCAAGGTGTAGTCCGAATCAAATACCGGTGGTTACCGACTGCCTTTAGGGAACATAATGACCATAGCGTTCGGTAGTTTTAAAGTGGGTCCAAGATGCCCATATGGTTGAGAATGTATGCATCCTTTCTTGAGAGATATGAATCAATTCCTCCATCTCCTCTATCCTGGATAGCCTCGCAAACCATTCTTTAATCATTGGAATATGTGTGGAGTGCCAATGTATAGGGATGCAAAGTCTATCCGTGACCATGAGCATGGTCAGTGATTTATAATAGTCATTTTTAGACAGGGACGTGTGGTGTAAGAGGAATTGTGCAGGGGTATAGTCCAGGGTGAATGTAGTGAGGTGCGTGATGAGATCATGTACTTCTCTCCAAAAAGGTTGGAGTGGTTCTCACTCTCACCATATATGAAGCATAGTGCTTTCTATTTTCCCGCATCTCCAACAAGTGTTGGGAATGGTGGGGGGAAATTTATGAAGGATGTTCTCTACCATCTGGTGATAAACTTGTAGCAGTTTTCTTTTTTGGATAGCTACATTTAGGGAGCACTTGTGAGCATATTCGTGTATGATGTCCCAGTCCTCCTTCAGTGAGAGATTTCTGTAAATCCCTGCCCCAGGAGGCCTGTGAGGGAGCTGGAGTGGGGGTGGCAGCATCTGAGAGGAGGGTGTATAGGTAGGAAATCAAATGCCTTTGCGATGATTTATGATTGCATAGGGATTCAAAAGGTGTGAGATGCCTTGTCCAGTTGGTTAGGTGTGAATAGGTCGAGAGAAAAAGACGGATCTGCCTATATGTCCAAAAGGAGAAAGAAGCGTTCTTATAAATGGCTAACAGGTTTTCAAAGGGGAGAGGGGATCCCTTTGAAAAGAATTGACATGCTAACACATCTTCATATGGCCATTCGTGGTGTAAAAAGGAATATGACTCATCCGGGGGGGAAGGCTGGGTATCCTCTTAATGTAGTCAAGGGTCCCGGAACTGAAGCGAACGTTCCGGACATTGTTGCCCTTCTAAAGGTCTGCAGGGAAGGATAAATAAGCGGGTGTGTTGTGAGAGTCTTCGGCCAATGTTTGGGGGGTAACCAGGGAAATAGGTGTAGGGCGGCTGGCGTGAGGAGATTTTCTAGGGTCACCCATGTCTTCTTCGATGTATGTACGTTCCAGTCTACATTTCTCATGAGGTGGCAAGCTAGGTAATATTTATGTAGGTCTGGCATTCCAATTCCCCCTTTCCCTTTCAAGTGTAAGATGAGTCTATTTTATACGGGGGGGTTTCTCCAAATGAATGCGGAACAGGCCCTCCGATAGATTGAAAAGAATGATGGAGGGAGCAGCCGAGCCACGAGACATTTAGGCCTATCCATTCCTTGAAGTGATTTTGAACCTTAGTTGGGGCCATGAGGAAGTTCTGAGTGTAGAGGTCTGCCAGTCGGCTTGTGATTTGGATGCCAAGGTACGTAAAAGCATCTCTTTTCCACAGGAAGGGGAAAGATTCCTGGCAGTGGGTCACTTCCTGTAAAGAAAGAGTGACATTCAGGGCATGAGATTTTGAGTAATTAATTTTGACAGGCTTCCAAAGTATTCTATGTCTTTTAATAGATTGGACAGGGTGATCTGAGGCGACTTCAAAAAGAGGAGGATGTCGTCCGCAAAAGCTGCAACCTTAAATTCCCTATCTCTTATGGTCAGTCCTTGGATATCGGGCTTAGTTCTCAATCTATTGAGAGGGGTTTCCAAAGTCAAGATATACTGTAGATTAGAGGGGACAGAGGACAGCCTTGGCGGGTTCCGTTGCTTATGGTTTAGGCGTCCGACAGGTGGCCATTGACTCACACTCACTGAGGGAGCAGAATATAGAGCCATTATATGAGCCAACATGCGCGATTCGAGTCCAGTGGCCAAGAGGACCTCTCGCATGTAGTCCCAGGCCACCCTGTCGAACGCCTTCTCCACATCAAGAGAGAGGAAAAATCCCTGAGATCTGGATGTTGTGAGCCAGTGTTCAATGTGTGAATAGTGTTATCCCTGGCTTCCCTGCCAGGGACAAAGCCAACCTGGTCTAAGGAGATAAGATCAGGTACAAGGGGGAGCATTCTGTTAGCGAGGATCTTTGCATAAACGTTAATGTCCATATTTAGCAGGGATATAGGTCTATAGCTCGAAACTTGAGCGTGGTCTTTGCCCTCCTTTGGTGTAACGGTTATATGCGCTTCCAACATTCTGCCTGGCTATGCCTGAGGGTCGGAGAAATCGTTGTAGGTGGATAGTAGCTTAGGGAATAGGACATCTATGAAAGATTTATAATACCGGAGGGTGAAGCCGTTGGGCCCTGGGCTTTTGCCCCGTTTCATTTGTTTGATTGCAGTCTCTAGTTCTCCTATAGTGAGGGGGTTCTCCATGTCCTTAGCTTGCTGGGGTGTAATCGTTTTTGGGCCATATTGGCATAAAAAGTCTCTAATGTGTTTAGTACGAGTTTCTATTGGGGTCGGATGCGGTCAAGTTATAGAGTTTTGAGTAGAAGGGCTCAAATTATTTTGCAATATCCTCATTCGTAGATAAGAGTGTTTCTTGAGCATTAGACAAATGGTGAATTGTAGAGGAGATTTTGGAGGCTTGAACTGTACGAGCTAAAAGGCGCCAGATTTTGTTGCCATGTTCATAGAAGACTCTTTGGCCTAAATTATAGCACCTCCTAGTGTGTTAATCCAGCTCCTCCAGAAGGAGAGATCGTGTGAGTAGTAATTCCTGTAAAGTGGACTGTGCATGAGATTGTTTGTGGAACATTTCTAGGCTTTTGATCTTCGTTAATAGTGTATTGATTGTCTCTTGGTATTTCTTTTTAGCCTTTGCTGCTAGTGCTGTGAGTTCGCCTCAGATCACACATTTATTTGCTTCCCATAGGTAGACAGGGGAAACTTCCGGTGTGGTGTTTTCTGTGAAATACATTTGTATTCGAGATCGTAAGTAGTCTACCATATCTGGGTCTTTAAGTAGTGAGGGGTTTAAGCGCCACGTTTTTGTTCTAGAGCATGTCCCTGGAAAGGAAAGGGTAATCGTGATAGGGTGGTAGACAGATAAGAACATTGGCTCTATGGTTGTCTGCTTAAAAAGAGGTAGGTCTGATTGGGTAAGGAAGAAATAGTCTATCCTAGAGTACTTACGATGGGGAGCCGATTAAAAGGTGTAATCTTTATCAGAAGGAAACATGATACGCCAGGTGTCGTGAAGTGTCAGGCCTAGAAGTTGCAATTTAATCTGACGGAGTGCTCTGTATGTTAAGGTAGAAGTGCCAGAGGAAGTATCCAGGACAGAGATTAGTGGTATGTTTAAACCACCCCCTAGCAGCACGATGCCGTTTTGGAATGAGGATAGGAGATCACAGATTTTCCTAAAAAAGGATACATGGTGTTCGTTAGGACAGTATAGGTTTGCTAGCGTTATTAGTTTGGAAGCGTATGTGCCTTTGATGAAGATAAATCTGCCTTCTGGGTCTATGAGAGCATCAGATATGTGGAAGTTTGCATGTTTGGAGATCAATATAGATACTCCTTTTGTCTTAGAATCAGGATTGGTGGCATGTAGGGCTGTTTGATACAGGTGATTGGTCAGCTTAGGAATGGAGTCAGAATGGAAGTGTGTTTCCTGGAGAAAGATGAACTGAGCTTTGTGCCTAGCGAGGGAGGACAAGACTTGAGATCTTTTTTTCTGGAAGGTATAGGCCTTTCGTGTTAAGCGATACACATTTCAACTAAAAGGATGGTTTAGGGATTGGCTTTTCCCGCATGGCGGAGTGAGAATATTGGACCGGTGAAGTTATTACTTGAGCTTGGTAAAGGGGAGACTAGGCGAGTGGAAGGAAGCGCCAAGGGGGGAGTGGGTCCACATGAGGAGAGAACGAAAACAAAAAAGAGGGGGGGGGGAGTATGTGAAGGGGCTAGGGGGCAAAAAGGGAGGTCCAAGGATTAGGAATGGAAGAGAGGCAGTTAAGGGCAGCAGGCAAAGGCAGGAAGAAAGAAAGGCAAGCTATTCCACCTAGAAAAGAAAGGGCTGGGTAATTAGCGAAAGTGCAAAAGGATCGCTGTACTGGGGCGCAAGAAAGGACGGAAAGCATGGGGCTTCCGCAAACTGGGGATCGGAGGTGGGGATGTATTGAGATGTAATGTATGATATGGTATTGGGGAGCCATAACAGTGTAAAGAAGCGTAAAACCAAGAAAATCTGAACATTTAACAGAAACATTTGGTCCATCCATATACCGCCATTGTGTTATTTAGTTATTTTGTAATTTTGTAAGTTTTTAAGTGTCCTGCAGGTGGAAGGGAAAGGCTTTCACATGGTCTCATTGCCCTAAAGCAACTCGAGTGTTTGAGGCTAATTTGAAAGAGAACAAAATACACAACAACAACACAAAAAAAAATAAAAAAAAAAATAAAGAAAAAAAGGAAAAGTGTGGAAAGAAAGCCTCCTTTTGACATAGAACCCCCAACATAATATATCATATAGAATGGATTATATTCCTACAGTGACGTCTACCGCTGTAGGGATTGCATTAGCTACTCGCGAGTCAGGAGTTTCAAGAATATACAATTCGAGCAAGTGTTTTGTCGCCATTTTAGTAGGATGTGCAACAATAATATTATACACATAATGCATATGGAGGCAGAAAAAATAGCGCCAGGCTCGATAGGGCTCAAAATTTGCACGGAGGACAACTCCGGGCTCTCCGCTCACCATGTTCTCCCACAACTAGTGCGCAACAGTCAATCGTACTATATACGCTTAAAATTATGGCAGAAATGTGGTAGAAATGGCTATTAATATGTGTCAGCATACATTCTTCCCTGGCTCATCGCATCATGGCATATGACAATATGTATTCTGGAAATCAAGAATGTGTAAGTGGCAAGATGGCCATTGAAGGGCTGCAAGGCTAGGCCAAGGGCCTCATGCGTAGATGAGGCGACAAGCTAGAACAGAAAAGAAAAATGATGGCGCAATGACTAACCAAACATTATAGCAGCAATTAAAGTAATATAAAATAAATGATAATATATAATGTTTATATCTGAAACAATTATATATATATATATATATATATATATATATATATATATATATATATATATATATATATATATATATATTATTATTATTGTCTTTTTTCAACCTGACTAACTATGTAACTATGTAACTATGTAAGTTATTCACTTTTAGGTCATCATTACTCTTTATGTCTAGAGGAAAAAGGATTTTGTCTTGCATACACACGGTCACACTAAATTCTGACCGTCAAGAATGCGGTGACGTACAACACATACAACGGCACTATAAATTTCAATAGGCAGTGCGCCACCCTTTGGGCTCCTTCTGCTAATCTTGTGTTTATCTTGTGTTAGTAGAAGTTTGGTGAGAGAAGATTTGCGCTTTTCAACTTTCATGCTTTTCAGTCTGTTACTGCTCTTCAGTTTGTGCTTGTGGGTTTGTATCTGGTTTTCAGTGCGTGTAGTCAGTTCGTATATGTTTTCCAGTGCGTTCTTGTTCGCACGTTTCTGATTTTCAGCTCGCTCTTCACAGGACTTGCTGTTTTTCAGTGCGTTCTATTAGTTCGTTCTGACCAGCCAACCATTTTGAAGCCATGTTGCAGATATGTACTCGTTGTAGAGTTCGTGCTATGTGGGGGCTTGGTGTTGGGGTTCTTGCTTTGACCCAAGTCCAGTCCATGAACAGGGTGGGGAGGAGTTCATAGACCAAGAATTGCTCCAGCGTGACCATGCCTTTGCTGCGTGAGATCCAGGAGAATAATCTTGATGATTTCAGGAAATTTCTCCAGATGACGGACCCCATTTTTCACCATCTGTTGGCTTTGCTGTCCCCTTATATTACGAAGCAGGACACCTGCATGCGGCAAGCCATCACTCCAGAGCAGAGGCTAGTCGCCATGTTGCGGTACTTGGCGAAGGGGAGAAATCTACAGGACCTCAAGTTCTCTACAGGCATCTCCCGCCAGAGGAGATCATTATTCCAGAGACATGTTCTGTCATCATTCATGTCCTGCAGAAGGACTATATTAGGGTAAGTTTTCTCCTTTAACATCACATTCTATGCTAATGTATTGTATTTCTTTCATCAGTCCCTAATTACCATGATTGTAATATGCTGTGAATGTCCCCTTTGTTCTCATGCATGCTGGAAGTTTTTAATGCTCCTTTTTTGTCCTTCATGCATATTTGCCTTCACTAACCTCCCCAGCATGCTATCCTGGGCCCATATACACCTAGCCTAGTCACTTAACAATGTATTTTGTCCACTCCATAGTAGTGCTTTACCCTAAATACCCCCTAAAATGTGTACAAATGTAATTGTTTTCCTTAAATTCAGGCAGAGTGCCAGAGGCTATTTTTGGCTCCCAAACTCATTTATAACCCTCCCCCCCTTCCTAAAATTTTTACAATGGACCATCAGAAGGAGTGAGGAATCTGATAAGTAGACCTTATATTTTTGTTTTTTAATACTCCTTAAAATAAATGTTTTTTACTGATGTTGGCCAAGAATGTTTGTGTCTAATCTGCTTGCAATGTTATGTGCAAAAATAATTTTTTTTTTTAATGTTTTGACTCCACAGTTTCCTTCAACGCCACAGGAATGGCAGACTGTGGCATCCCACTTTGCCGACCGTTGGGACTTTCCCAACTGTGGAGGGGCAATTGATGGGAAGCACGTCCACATCGTCATACTATTTTAATTATAAGGGGTTTCATAGTATTGTGTTAATGGTGGTGGTGTCAGCGACACACGAGTTTCTCTATGTCGACGTGGGGAAGAATGGTCGGGTGTCGGATGGTGGAGTCTTTGCCCAGATGGAGTTCTACACACGTCTCCAGAGTGGTGGCTTGGGATTGCCACCTGTGGAAGAGAACGTGGAAGGACTCCCATTTGTTTTTATTGCTAATGAAGCGTTTGGTCTGCGTGATCACATGATGAGACCATTCCCCCAGAGGACCCTCACCCTGGAGAAGAGGGTTTTTTATTTCCGGCTGGCCAGAGCCAGAAGAGTCGTGGAGAACACCTTTGGGATAATGGCCAGCCGGTTCTGTCTATTTCTAACTGCTATAAATATGGCAGAGTACAAACTTAACCACATTGTGTTAGCACGCTGCATCTTGCACAACTTTATAAAGCAAAATGCTACTAATTATATAGCGTCAGTTGGGCCTGAGGCTGGACTTCATGAACCAACAATGACAGCCCTGGAAGCTGGCTGTCCTGGCTTGCCCCCCCAAAGCGCCCGTGAAGTGCGTCAAAAATATGTTGATTATTTTACGGGTAGGGGGGCCGTTACTATTCCAGCAAATTTTTAAATATTTTCAAAATTAAAAAAAAAATGATATGATAGAATATTGAATTTGATTTACTGCCTGTGTTTCTTTTATCTGTCTCCTAGGTTCTCCTGGTGCACTTGTAGTGCTCAGTGGTTTTTCCATTATTTAAATAACACCCATTGTCACTGTAAACACCAATTTAATACAAAAACTGGTATTGAGCATTGAAAGAAGAAGCCACACATTGTTGAGTATAAAACCTTTTACTCCGTTCACATTCACATGTGCATTGTAAAACCTTTTTTGGTAAAAAAATAGCATCTTGGTTTTATACATTTTTACCTTGAAAATATACTTTTGGTACATAAACAGGCATGTTTCAGAACATAACATACACAACTCAGGAACTTACAAAATTCAACATTGAAAAACTGAAGGCAATATCAGACATTATAGTGTCAAACATGTGTTGATCTTGCCTTCATCAGATGGGGTGATGTCACCCCTGTAAAAGCCAAATTTAGAAGATGCTCACAAATTGGGAGTCAAAATGGGGATTTCCCTCTTGATCCCATGCCTAATGTCAACATGTGCTATCTCCCATCATGGGGGATCAATGGACATGTTTTGGGTGAGCAACCCCTTCCTCTCACCTACTAGACTTGCGAGGAAGGGGTTGCACCCACAAAACACGTGCACTGATATCCCCTGATGGCAGATAGCACATGTTGACACACTGTGTGCATCTTCCATATTTGGCTTTTAAAATGTACTGTATTAAAAGGTTATTTAAATTTTCAGTTAAAAAAAAAAGTTGTGATTTAGATTCTCCCTAATACATCAATCATGTTCTTCATTCTTTGTTCAATCTCCTTGGTTTTTTCCCTTATGAGGTCTAAATCCCGACTACAAAACATTATGTCCTGGGTTAGCCTTTGTGCACTGTCAGTCGTGAAATGAGTAGATTGTTCTTCCTCAACATGCACATCATCTAAAAGAAAAAATACACACCATGTATTATAAATATGCAGGCATACATCTATTACCTAAATCTGTGGTGTCAGACACTCACCTGTTGTGGTGACAATTTCTACCACCTCTCCTTCCTCCACATCCTGAGGTTGTGGTGTCCTCTGTTCCCCTTCTTCAGGAGTTGGGGGGGTTCCTGGAGTCCTCAGACGTCCCGAGTGTTTTCTTCCCTATGAGAATGAAACAAAAGGTATACTTAGCACACAGATATTTGAGGCCAGAAATAGGAATATGAAACATTGCTTGGAAGTGTCGTACAATTGTCTGTTTGGGCAGAGTTCCAAGTTGAAGACATTATTTATTCCCTTAACAAAGCGGCAATACCTTTTTTGGACAAGTTTTACACATGGAGCCACCCCAAGTATCCACTGCAGCACCTGTGTGGGACACCCTAAAAAGTTTGTTCTTGTGTCCCACACTAGTGCTCCTGAGTCCAGATGTGTAAACAGCTACTGAGTGTCCTCTCCTTACATTACACTGAATCAAGTTTGCTATTCATTCTAGTTACAAACACATCTGGAGAACAATGTCCTAAACTTCTTTTAATACAAATTAGCATGACCAAATGTAGTTAACACTGTATCTGCCTAAAACATCGTATTTAGTTGGTGAACGAACAATATTTACTGAAAACAATTACTGTGCCCATGAGCCTGAAAGTTTCCATTTTAAACTGTACAACAGTAAAGAAAAGCACATGACGCAGCATGTAATGACGTAGCAAGTAATAATAATAATAGGAACACACGACAACTACTACTTTTTAGAAGCACTTTTTTATCCTTCTGTACTGATCCTGCTACCTCAATTTCAGGTCTGACCAGCATTTCCTCAATTGCTCCTTGGCTCGTCGTACCCCAAAATTCATGTGCAGACTCTTCACAACTTTAGACATGATCTTGGCCTTTCTCACATTTGGGTTTAGGTACAGTCCATACTTCCCGTCATAGTCGGCCCTCTTCAAGATGTCCACCATCTCCACCATCTCTACAAAGGCCATATTTGAGGCCTTAAATCTTCTCCTCCAGGATCGGGACGTTTCTGGCTCCGGGCTTTCCTCCTCGTTACTGCTATTATGCACCTGCTGTGTCTCCACCATGTTCATCTCCCACTGCGCCGAAAGAGAAGGGGCGGGCCATACTCTAGAAAGAACGTTAGGGGTGGGCGACGCGGGCGGAGTTTCACGCATGCGCAGTGTATATAAAGCTAACACACTTGTGTCGTACCTACGTTCTGTGTGCGTAGGAAGGAGGACCAGAAGTGCCGAACGTTATAACGAAGTTAACATTTTAACTTGGGACATCAGTGGCCTATACTGATTCGAGATTGAGGCCTATATTAGGATAAGATTAGGAGAGTTTAGCCTGATATTAGTGTTTTTGTCTTGTATTTTGTCTTGCAGCAAATATGAAACAATTCAAAGACCTGGAATTCATGGGCCAGTTCATTAACAAATACAGGGATATGCGGAATTTGTAGAAGGTTAAAAACCCCTTATATCAAAATAAACCAGCTAGGAAGGCATCGCTGGAGAAACTGCTGCAATTTGTGAAGACGCAGGTCCCCAACGCAGACATCAAGTTTGTGGAGAAGAAAATTGGTAGCTTGAGAAGCACGCATAGGAAGGAGCTTAATAAGGTCCGGGCTTCCATGAGATCAGGAGCAGCAGCAGAAGACGTGTATGCACCCAGTCTGTGGTACTACAACAGGATGCGGTTTCTGGAAGTCCAGATGGAAGTCAGGGAATCACTTTCTACATTTCCATCCAGCCTTCCCTCAACCCCAGCTGAGGCTTCCAAGGACCAACCTGGTCCTTCCATCTTGGAAGAAGTGGAGGAGCCCAGCTGGAGCCAGGTATAATATTTTTCAACATATTTATTGTCCTAAAATTATTGTTGTTAACTAGATGTTATTATTGATAACAAATGAATGATTTAACAAAAAGTGTTTTATATATCAATAGACAGTAGGGGCCAAAAATTATTGTGACAAGAATGAAAAATGTTGGGCTCAGAATGATAGTCTTTTCTATTTATTAACATTCAATTTGCAACAGTCATGAGCTGAAAATTGTGTGTGATTGATGAACCAAAAACTAAAACTATGTCCCTTTTTCATACACAGGAAGACCTCAGCCAGGACGAGGCTCTGGAATGTGGCACACAGCAGAAGGCGGGGGTAAGTGTCAGCCAGGAGGTGGCGGAGTTAAGTGTCAGCCAGGAGGTGACCAGGCCCAGTAGCCACACCCAATCCCAGGTGCCTCCCCTCCGCCTTCCAACAAAATTGCAGTAAATGGAGGAAGGCCAATGCCTCATCTGTGAGAAAATTATTTTTGAGGCCATTCATAAGGGGTTGAGGGGCCAAATGAGTGATAACATGCACTTAGTTGCGCTCGCCCATCCTCCTCCTCCTGCCACAAGTCCACCTCCAGAGCCACAGCCTCCGAGGAATGCTGCAGGGAAGCATGGAGGGAAGGCTGCAAGGAAGACAAGAAAGTGATGGCCTGGGTTCAGTCTGGTCTGACAGAAGACGCAGCCTGTTGTAGTACCACAGTCTGGGGACATATATGTCATCTTCTGCTGTTCCTGATCTCTGGGAGTCCAGGACCAGATTGTGCTCCCTATTATATAGACTTCTCAGGCTACCAATTTTAATTTACAAAGAGCTGATGTGTGCCCTGGGGGCCAAAGGCTTCGGAAATTCAAGTAGTTTCTCCAGCGTTGCCTTCCTCTTTATCCCCTTCCCGCCGAGCGTATGCAGATGTGCGTACTCGGCTTTCCGGGGTTATACCGGGATGATGCCCGCAGCTGCAGGCATCATCCCGGTACTGTTTTTAGAGCGGGTGATCATCTTACCTGGTATAACAACCGATGCAGCTAAAAGCCGCTCAGCTGTTATATCGGAGGAGCGGAAGGGGACTTCCCCCCCTCCCGCCGCTCTTACCAGGCCTCCCGTTCCATGTGGAGACCCGGTTACCAATCGGCTGCCTCCGGTGGCTGGGGGCGGGCTGGAACAAAGCCGTGAGCAGCTTCGTTCCAGCCTCCTAATCGTAAACACGGAAGCAACGTCATGACGTCACTTCCCATTTACTCGGCTGCCAATGGCGCCGGTTTAAAAAAAATACACAGTATACATCGGCGATCTGAATACTTTGAAGTGCAAAGGAGGGATCGGGGGTCTTTTAGACCCCCGATCCCTCCATAAAGAGTACCTGTCACCACCTATTACTGTCACAAGGGGCTAATACTGTTTTAATTATAAGGGTTTTCATAGTATTGTGTTAATGGCGGTGGTGTCAGCGACATACGAGTTTCTCTATGTTGACGTGGGGAAGAATGGCCGTGTGTCGGATGGTGGAGTCTTTGCCCAGACAGAGTTCTACACACGTCTCCAGAGTGGTGGCTTGGGATTGCCACCTGTGGAAGAGAATGTGGAAGGACTCCCGTTTGTTTTTATTGCTAATGAAGCGTTTGGTCTGCGTGATCACATGATGAGGCCATTCCCCCAGAGGACCCTCACCCTGGAGAAGAGGGTTTTTAATTTCTGGCTGGCCAGAGCCAGAAGAGTCGTGGAGAACTCCTTTGGGATAATAGCCAGCCGGTTCTGTCTATTTCTAACGGCTAGAAATATGGCAAAGTACAAACTTAACCTCATTGTGTTAGCACGCTGCATCTTGCACAACTTTATAAAGCGAAATGCTACTAATTATATAGCCTCAGTTGGGCCTGAGGTTGGACTTCATGAACCAACAATGATAGCCCTGGAAGCTGGCTGTCCTGGCTTTCCCCCCCAAAGCGCCCGTGAAGTGCATCAAAAATATGTTGATTATTTTACGGGTTATTGGGGCCGTTACTGTTCCAGCACATTTTTAAATATTTTCAAAATTACAGCAATAAAAGTCATCAAAAATATATATTTTTTTTAAACACAATTTATAAATATAAAAATAAATAAAATAAATAAGCAAAAAAATTTTTTTTAAAGCGCCCCCGTCTCCACAAGCTTGCGCGGCAAAGAAAACGCATACGGAAGTCGTGCCCGCATATGTAAACGGTGTTCAAATCACACATGTGAGGTATGGCCGCGATCGTCAGAGCGAGAACAATAATTCTAGCACTAGACCTCCTCTGTAACTCTAACCTGGTAATCGTAAAAAAAATTTAAAGCGTCGCCTATGGAAATTCTTAGGTACCGTAGTTCCACGAGTGCGTTCAGTTATAAAGTGTGACATGTTTGGTATTTATTTACTCAGTTTAACATCATCTTTCACATTATACAAAAAAATTGGGGTAACTTTACTGTTTGGTTTTTTGAAAATTTCCCAAAAATTTGCGGTTTAAACACTGCTGCACAAATACCGTGTGACATAAAATATTGCAACAATCACCATTTTATTCTCTAGATTCTCTGCTATAAAAAAAAATATATATAATGTTTGGGGGTTCTAAGTAATTTTCTAGCAAAAAATATGGATTTTAATTTGTATACACCACATTTCAAAAATAGGCTTACCGTAGTCATGAAAGGGTTATTTTGTTATTATGAGCCAGAATAAATGTTTTTTTTTTTTTAATATGAAAATACTTGCCTATGTGTTTTTCTTCAAATAGGACAGTTTGTTTGTGAGTAGGCAGGTACATTTGCAAAATACAATGTCAAATTAACAAGGGAAACCAACACCAACCTCCTTGAGCTTTATAAAAATACAAGATAATAATGTTGCTGTGGAAACTTGACACACCCCAAAAAAATTATGGAGATCACTAGAAACTAATTTAAAAATAATCCAAAAAACAGGAGATCTTGATTTAAAAAAAAAAAAAAAAAAGATGACTATAAAAATAATTCTAAACATTATTATGGAGATCTGGCTTTAAAAACAAAAAAGATTATTGAGGAGATCATGAGCAATAATAAAGAAATAAGTTTGTGAGAATATCAGCAGCAAAACAACTTCATTCTTCTAGCATTATAAAGAACAAAATAATGCACTGCATTAAAAGATCCAGTAATTTGCAGCATAACGAATGTGCTATCTCCCTTACGAATGCTAGTTTTACTAGACCGAGCGTTTCCGTCTCGTACTTGATTCTGGGCATGCGTGATTTTTGGAGCGTCGGAGTTGCATACAGATGATCACATTTTCGGCTAGGAACTTTTTCCGACCGAAAAATATAAAACCTGCTCTCAATCTTTTGCTTGCTGAAATTCCGCCAGCAAAAGTCCGATGGAGCGTACACACGGTCGCATTTTCCCACCAAAAGCTCTCATCAGAGTTTTGCTGGCGGCATTTCCAATCGTATGTACACGGCATAAGGGGGGCCACGGCATGTCCACACATGCACGAAGGATCTGGCACATGCTCACACATGCCGTGGACATCTCTTCCAGGTCCTATAGACCTGGCAGAGGCTCGCCGCATGTCTGTACATGTTGAGGACCTTAATTAAAGATGGCGGCACTGCAGAAGAGAGGTAAAGAGAATTTTGCTTTTAACAAGACAATGCTGGAATCCATGTTTTTAATTTTAAGACAGAGATGAGTGTTAGGTATTTGTATTTATTTATTTATTTTTTTGGGGGGGGGGGGGGCGTTAGAGTGAAATTCTTCTTTAAAGTGGATATATCTGCAGTGTTTTCTTATCCCTCTCCAAAATCCTAAGTCCCATGCCTTTCTCATGCCCCGTTCTTATGTTATCAGCATGATAACTTCTGACAAGTTCTCCGACAACTGTAATAAATCCAGGCTGAATTTTGTGTCAGGGTGGGTGCTATAAATAGATTAGCAGGGAGCTGGTCTATTCACAGCACAGATCTGCAAGTCTCTGCCTATGTGGAGAGGGGGTGTGTGCCTTTCCTCCAATCAGCTGTCTCACAGTGTATGGCAAGAATCCACACCCACAGGTGAATCAGGAAGAGAACATTCCAACAGGATGCGCACTTTCTAAACAGTATAGCTGAAGACAGCAGATATACATGTAAAACTTACAGTATCTCACAAAAGTGAGTACACCATCTCACAAAAGTGAGTACACCCCTCACATTTTTGTAAATATTTTATTATATATTTTCATGTGACAACACTGAAGAAATAGCACTTTGCTACAATGTAAAGTAGTGAGTGTACAGCTTGTATAACAGTGTAAATTTTCTGTCCCCTCAAAATAACTCAACACACAGGCATTAATGTCTAAACCACTGGCAACAAAAGTGAGTACACCCCTAAGTGAAAATATCCAAATTGCGCCCAAAGTGTCAATATTTTGTGTGGCCACCATTATTTTCCAGCACTGCCTTAACCCTCCTGGTCATGGAGTTCACCAGAGCTTTACAGGTTGCCACTGGAGTCCTCTTCCACTCCTCCATGACGACATCACGGAACTGGTGGATGTTAGAGACCTTGTGCTCCTCCACCTTCAGTTTGAGGATGCCCCACAGAAGCTCAATAGGGTTTAGGTCTGGAGACATGCTTGGCCAGTCCATCACCTTTACCCTCAGCTTCTTTAGCAAGGCAGTGGTCATCTTGGAGGTGTGTTTGGGGTCGTTATCATGTTGGAATATTGCCCTGCGGCCCAGTCTCTGAAGGGAGGGGATCATGCTCTGCTTCAGTATGTCACAGTAAATGTTGGCATTCATGGTTCCTTCAATGAACTGTAGCTCCCCAGTGTCGGCAGCATTCATGCAGCCCCAGACCATGACACTCCCACCACCACGCTTGACTGTAGGCAAGACACTCTTGTCTTTGTACTCCACACCTGGTTGTCACCAAACACACTTGACACCATCTAAACTAAATACGTTTATCTTGGTCTCATCAGACCATAGGATATGAAAAGATATAATAAAATATTTACAAAAATGTGAGGGGTGTACCCACTTTTATGAGATACTGTATGTAGGAGGATTTGTTTAATCTCTGTGTATCATCTGAGGCTTCACTGGGTATATGTGAGGGTTTGCATACACTTTAAGCAATATAGCCTTGTCCAGGGCCTTGCATCATCCTTGCCTAGGCTGCGAGTAAAAAAAAAGTATTTACTTTTCAAAAAATATTTCATTTTATGTTAATATAAAAGGAAGGGATGAGGAAGCTGGAGGGAAAATCTTGAAAAATGGATGAGCGGTCCATGTTCTGGCTGTGCTCCATCACAAGGAAGCCTGAATCACAAGACTAACTGAAAGTAATTACAAATCTTTTGCCTGAAACTGGAGTTCATCCCTAAAAAAACACACAAGAAAGTTGACAAATTTGGTCAGATATTCACAGACCATGACAACCCGCATTAGTCTGCAACTTCTTTATAAATAGAACCTTCTGTGGATTTCTCACGTACTTTCATTATATTGATGTAGTAGTGAATGCACTTGTATCTCATTTAAAAATAATAAAGAGAATGTTAAACTAGGAAATTATGTTGAAGAGCTCTGAATTCCATTTTGCATCAGATCCCAGGAGAGTTTAGCTATCCCTTAGCTTGTAACATTTTCAGATGATGAGCAACAGGAGTGAGCAAATCAGTTTATACAAATGGGAGTTAATGAACTGGGTCCATAAGCAGCAATCAGATGTTTGCTTTGGATTGCCAATCCGCTCCATTTACCTAACAGCTTGGATACATGAACTGGTGCACTATATGACCAAATGTTTGTGGACATGACTATCACACCTACCCCTAAGTCTTATAGTTTGTGGACAACTGATGTCACTTTGATGAGCTTGATGGACAGTCCATTCCAAATCCATGAGCATTAATACAGAACTAAACTTACCTCTGCTCCAGCAATGTGATGTCCATGAGCATCCTCACCACCCACACTGCATGGCCAAATGTTTGTGGGAACCTGACCATCACACCTACCAATAAGACCAGAAGTGTTTGGACCACTGACCATAACACTTTTATGAGTGTGATGGAAATCCCATTCTAAAACAATAGGCATTAAAGCGGAACTAAACATACCTCTCTTCCAGAGATGTGATGTCTGCAAGCTCATTTGCTGGTGTGGACATCTTTACTCAGCCTCTTCTGGATTTTTCATCTTTGGCTATCCTGATTGGCAGACCCAGGATAATGTGGGATGGCCGGCCCAGGATGATGTTGTAACCTTATTCATCCTGGCACCTGACAGATAAAAGGACTGTACAGTGAGTAGACATGTGCGATTAGTTTCGTACGAATCGAAAATTCGTACAAATTTCCGTAAATTCGTACATTTGGGAGGATCCGAAATAGGAATTGCTATGCTTCCAAATTTTGCATGAAATACGAAATTCCGTTTACATTCGTAATTGTTATGAAAAGTTAACGAACCTGAAAGTTAAAAACCCAGGAAGTCAGCACAGCACAGGGATGGTGGGAGCCCCTCATAATGATAAATTCATCAGAACGAACATTCGCAGTTGTTACGAAAAGTTAACAAACTTAACGAAAATTCATATTTTGTACGAATCCAAACTGAATTTAGGACACGAATTACGAAATACAAATTGATTCTAATACGAAACGGAACAGAACTAAACAAAACAAATTTATTGACGGCGCACATGTCTAATGCCCCGTACACACGGTCGGATTTTCCGACAGAAAATGTGCGATCGGAGCGTGTCGTCGGAAATTCCGATTGTGTGTGGGCTCCATCGGACATTTTCCATCGGATTTTCCCACACACAAAGTTTCAGAGCAGGCTATAAAATTTTTCAACAACAAAATCCGTTGTCGGAAATTCCGATCGTGTGTACTCAAATCCGACGCACAAATTGCCACGCATGCTCAGAATAAATAAAGAGATGAAAGCTATTGGCTACTGCCCCGTTTATAGTCCCGACTTACGTGTTTTACGTCACCGCATTCAGAATGATCGGATTTTCCGACAACTTTGTGTGACCGTGTGTATGCAAGACAAGTTTGAGACAACATCCGTCGGAAAAAAACCCATGGATTTTGTTGTCGGAATGTCCGATCAATGTCCGACCGTGTGTACAGGGCATAACAGTGAGCTGTGGAATCTCCCCTTCCCCAAAGTCTTCCACTCGTCTGGGAAGACTTTTCTACAAGATTTTGGAGTGTGCCATTCAGATAAAAGAAGACTTATGAAGTCAGGTATTGATGTTGGATGAGAAGATCTGGCTCTTAATTGGTGTTCTATTTCATCCCAAATGTGTTCAGTAGGGTTGAGGTCAGAGCTTTGTGGAAGACACTCGAGTTCCTCCACACCAAAATAGTAAAACCATATCTGGTATTATGCACGGGGTTATAGTAATGCTGGAGCAGTAAGTTTTTCCTTATAGGGACAGAAAAATTGTGAACAAGCACGGTTCTTTTCGTGTGAAACGCATCAACTGATCATCATTGCAATTTTGTCTGGCTCATGGCAATAAAGAAATTTCTACAGCATCTTTTGGATTCAAGTGTGCAATCAATCTTTTCTTCTCTTCTGGATATTGCCTACGGTGATGAGTCGGGATTAGCACCTTGGATCGGGTGTGTCCATTTTTTGCCTGAATCGGTGTGTGCACCCTTCTGCCATTTCAGATCTGCGCTATAGCTGAAAGATGGCTACAGTGCAGCTCTCTCATTCCGCGAGGACGTCCATGGATGTCCTCTCAGAACCATGCCCTCTGCGCGCCCCCTGGGGGGCGCATCCAAGTGTTCTGTGATCGCTGTGTCTTTCGGATCACAGATCATGGTAGAAGGCCAATCACATGTAAACAAACTTGCCAGATATCAGCATTCCTTTTGTCAACACTCTGTCACAGCATAAGGAGAGGAGAGTCGGTAACCGGCAAGTTTGACGGGGAACAGGTACACAGATAATCAGTGCCGCCTCATCAGTGTCAACAGTGTCAACTCATCAGTTTTGCCTATTATTACCTATCAGTGCCGCCTATCAGTGCCCATCAGTGTTGCCTACCAGTGCCACCAATCAGGGCCCATCTGTGTCTCCTATAAATGCCCATTAGTGCCGCCTCTCAGTGCCCATAAGTGCCACCTCTCAGTGCCGCCTATCAGTGCCCATCAGTTCCACCTATCAGTGCCAACTCATCAATTTCGCCTATTAGTGCCCCTCAGTGCCACCTTTCAGTGCCCATTAGTGCTGCCTATCAGTGCCACCAATGAGTGCCCATCAGTGCTTCCTATAAATGCCCATTAGTGCCGCCTCTCAGTGCCCATCAGTGCCACCTATCAGTGCCCATCAATGCCACCTATCAGTGCCCATAAGTGCTGCATATGAGTGCAGCCTAATCAGTGTCCATCAGTGCCGCCTCATTAGTGCCTGTCAGTGCCGCCTATTAGTGACCATCAGTGCAGCCTATTGCCCCGTACACACGGTCGGATTTTCCAACAAAAAAGGGCGATCGGATTGTGTTGTCAGAAATTCCGATCGTGTGTGGGCTCCATCGGACTTTTTCCATTGGAATTTCCGACACACAAAGTTTGAGAGCAGGCTATAAAATTTTCCGACAACAAAATCCGTTGTCGAAAATTCCGATCGTGTGTACACAAATCCGACGCACAAATTGCCACGCATGTTCAGAATAAATAAAGAGATGAAAGCTATTGGCTACTGCCCCGTTTATTGTCCCGACGTACGTGTTTTACGTCACCGCTTTCAGAACGATCGGATTTTCCGACAACTTTGTGTGACCGTGTGTATCCAAGGCAAGTTTGAGCCAACATCCGTCGGAAAAAATTCTAGGATTTTGTTGTCGGAATGTCCGATCAATGTCCGACCGTGTGTACAGGGCATATCAGTGCCCATATTGATCAGCACACATCAGTGAAGGAGATAAACTACTTATTTGCAAAATGTTATAACAGAAACTAAGAAAATTGCTTTTTTCCCCCAAAATGTTCATTTTTTTTTTTTATTGTTTGTTTAGCAAAGAATAAAAACTCAGTAGTGATTAAATACCACTAAAAGAAAACTCCATCTGTCTCAAAAAAATTATAAAAATTTCATATGGGAATTTTGAAATAGGAGCAATGGCATACATATATTCCATCAGACAGTGATGGTGTCACATACCTGGAGATGGAGCCTTATGTAGAGAGGAAGGCGATTTCTTACACCTTCGGCCTGGTACCCCTGATACAGTAAACAGGAGGCACGATAGCCTGGAGTGGCACGAGTGCCTAGAAGTTTAGATGGTGAAGGCTGCAGATGAGTGGTCTGTGCATACTTGGATGCAGGCTGGATCGTGATGAAGGGCAGCAGGTACTTGGCAGGCTGGCAGGTGGCAGACAGCAGGTACTTGGCAGGGTGGCACATCTCAGGCAGCAGGTGCTTGGCATTCTGGCAGGTCACAGGCATCAGGTACTTGGCAAGCTGGCTGGTAGCCGTCAGTAGGTACTTAGCAGGCTGGCCACAGAGCAGGGTCAGGCAAGCCAGGTCGGTCACTAGCAGGCACTTCAGGAACAGAGCAGTAGGCAGCAGAGTAGTCAGGGTCAGGCTGGAGTTGGCAACGGTAAGCAGACAGACAGTTGGATCAAACAGAGACGTGGTTGAAGAGCATGCCAGGGTTTGGTTCAGGTAGAGTACAAGCATGGTCAGACGGATGAGAACGACAACAGGATAAAACACAAGAAACAGGTAGCAGGTAGCAGAATGTTGTAGACCATAGGGCAGGGTCCTAGTGCAGCAGAGGTGTTTATATAGCCCACTTGGCGCCATATAGTGGCAGGCGTGCACACGTGTGCACACGCGCATACACATGCACGCGAGTCAGGCTAATGGGAATTCTCTGTCCATGGGGTTGGCTAATAGGATTTCTCTGTCTGTGGATTTGAGGGTGGCCTCTTGCACGGTTCCGGTCTAAGCACCCCTGGTGGTGGGTACAGGGAGTGCGAGGGCAACGAAAGGGTGCAGGTGCCTGCAGACAGGTGGATGGAACTTGGAGATACAGGAACCTCTGCTGAGGAGATGTGGAAACTGATCGTCAGACTTTTTCAGCTGGAGCCCAGATCAGGATCAACTGCAGAATCAGGAACAGGCAGGAGTTGGCAACAGACTGGCAGCGGGGTACCAAATCAGAAGGCAGAGCCGAAGTCAAGTCCAAGCCAAGGTCAGTATTGCAGGTAGAGGCAGGTTCAGCAGGCAGGGGAGATCCAAGAGAATGGTCAGAAGATAGCCGGGTTTTCAGGAACAAGGTCAATCAGGCAGAGTAACAACAGGAACAAGCTGAAGACAATCCAGCACTGATGCTAGGCAGACTCTCTGTTTATATAGGGTGCTGTGTGCCAGGATTCGCGCCAGCGTGCGTGCATGCGCGCATGCACATTAGCACCTTAGCGCATTGGCGCATGCGCGTTAGCACATTGGGGGCCTTAGCACATTGGCGCATGCGCATTAGTACATTAGCACTTTGGCACTCGCGGATGGGCATCAGCGTTCGCATAGATGTGCCATTGTATATGCCCACCCTGGATCTCATTTGTCTCTGGCTACGGCTTCGTGCATGCACATTGTCATTAGCGGAACGAGGATTGGCAGCTGCTGCATGGAGACGGGTTCTTGCTGTGTGAGTTCTCTGACAATTTGGCTAACAGAAATTCTCCATCTGCACATAACCATGTGCCTGGGCATATTTCTTCTTTCCTGATAGACTGTTTAGAATTATGAGCACTTCCACAATAGAAGGGGGTTTCTGGGATTTCCAGTCTCTAGCAATAGCTAGAGGTGTGGCAATGAAAATGTGGGATATGATGGTTCGGGTATTTGGTGGCCAGGAGTCAATGTTTAACCCTAAGAGGACCAGTTGAGAAGATAAAGAGACAGTGATTGAAATGACAGAGGAGAGAAACCTGGGGAGGGAAGACCAGAAAGGTGTTAACTTGGGACAAGTCCACCAAGTATGTAGAGGTGTTCCAGGATATCCACAGTTCCTCCAGCAAGCACTTGAAGTACATACTTAGTAGGTGAGGTCGAAAAAAGACACAAGTCCATCAAGTCCAACCTATGTGTGTGATTATATGTCAGTAAATAAGTAAGTAGAGGGGTAGATCTTTGCCAATTTAGATGGTGTAAGGTACCAGTTATTGAGAAGCTTCTGTACAGTTTCCTAGTGTAACATAGTTTTTTTTTTTTTTTTTCTTTATAACTATTACTTTTGTTTCAACTTTCATTTTTGCAACACGGTGAGTTAAAACTGAGGTTCTAATCAGAATTTGAAAACTTCACTCATCACTTTTGATGATGAGAAAGCGTCGCCGCCATTAGCCGCGCGCACTGCATTAGTAAGGTCACCGGCGTCCCTTGCAGAAGTTTAAATTATGGGGCCTTTATCTTAACACTGTATCAGCTGCTAAAACCTGGCAGGAATTCACAAGAATGTGTAATCGATAAACTGCTGGGCTACGGTTTCCTCATTATTTCATCTATTTATAGAAAATTAAAAAGGTGCCAACATGCTTATCAACATGATAAACATCTTTGCCTGACTCCCACGGCACTCCGACCAAGGAAGGAAAGTTAAACTAACCCCTAATAAACAAGATACATCAGCGATAAACCTGCCCTGGAAAAAATAAAAAAAATAAATAATCAATGGGGGATGCGTGCCAGCAAGTTGCAATGAGAAATACGGAAGGGTTGATGGGTGGAGAGGATAAATTAGAAAGGCCGAATTATCTGGAAGGTACACTACATTACATCACTGAAAACAATGCTTAGGTTACAGAGGGATTATTGAAAAGACACAACGAGCTGTAACCTTGAAAGGCAAAGTGAGCGGCAGCGTACTTAACAGCCTAATGTACGAGAGATCACTTCACCTCTCTGGAGAGTCTTAATGTCTGAGAGGTGGGAAAGAAAGACGTCTCTCACTTACTGGTGATGGCTGCAGTCTGTCTTAAAGGAGAATTTAGCTTTCAAATGGTGGGAAAGCTGAGGATCCCAAATATCATAAGAAGACTTGCCATGATGTCACCCTTGCCTAGACCCAGGGGGGCAAAGTGGATGTGTAAGTTAAATGGGGTTGTAAAGGCAGAATTTACCCCCTTCCTGATCAGAGCACTTTTTGCGATTCGGCACTTTGGCGCTTTAACTGACAACTGCGCGGTCGTGCGACGTTGCACCCAAACAAAATTGGTGTCCTTTTTTCCCCACAAATAGAGCTTTCTTTTGGTGGAATTTGATCACCTCTGCGGTTTTTATTTTTTGCACTTTAAACAAAAAAAGAGCGACAATTTTGAAAAAAAAGCAATATTTTTTTACTGTTTGCTATAATAAATATCCCCCAAAAACATTTTTTAAAAATAAATTTTTTCTTCAGTTTAGGCCGATACGTATTCTACATATTTTTGGTTAAAAAAAAAATCACAATAAGTGTATATTGATTGGTTTGCGCAAAAGTTATAGCATCTACAAAATAGGGGATAGATTTATGGCATTTTTATTATTAGATTATTTTTATTAGTAATAGCGCCGATCTGCGATTTTTATCATGACTGCGACATTATGGCGGACACATCGGACACCTTTGACACATTTTGGGACCATTCAAAACAAGAGAAAATTCGCCCATGGGACTTTAAATGAGTTGGTCATATAGGTCATGATGAGTAGTATAAAGATTTATTGAAGTTCCAAAAACATAATTTATAATGAGCATAAAAACATCATAGGGCATGATTAGACCATTGACATATTGATTACAGTATAAAAATACATAATATACATATACAACTTAGTACTCGACGCGTTTCGCGAGCTCTGCTCGCTTCTTCAGGAGTTGGTGTATATGCAGGATATTTGCATTATGGTCAATGGGTCCATAGGACTGATCTACAGAGGCAACAGCGGAAGGTACTCCAACCGGGAGCTGAAGGTGCGTAGCCCGCAGTAAGCCGAGCGGGGGTCCAGTAGGAGGCGGACATGGCGAGGAAAATGGAAGAAAAGGAATGTTGTATATCCTAGGATGTCCCAGAGGCCACATATGTCATGACAACTGTAATAAAAATTATATATATGTATGTATCTTCTAGAGTAATATAAGGGTATAAATAGTATGATATCGCTCTCGTAAAGAAATCCATGACATAATAGGTGTGGGTGCAAACAGGAAAGAAAGGAAAATGATAATAAGAGAGTGTAAAGGATGCACGGTGTGAAAGGAAAAGAAAAGAATTGTGTTCCTTGGTGTGTCTCAATAGCCATATATAGTATGTTCACAATGTTGGCAATAAAATGTATGTAGATCTAATGGTAAACACCATAAAGGTGAGATAAATATATAGAGATAAGGTATCTTTGGATGTCCATGTAGTATACTAGAATGAAGAGAGAACACAAACAAGCAAGGGTGGATATGAACACAATACGAGGAGTAAGATGAAGACAAACCAAGATATAGAAAGAAAACTAGAGAGATGTATCTTAGTAATAAGTAATGAGTATAGCATTCCACACATAGTATGTACAAGTGAGGTTGAGTAAAAATAAAATAACATTTTGCATGATAGTGATGTGCTTACCCATGTGTAGGACCTCTCAGGTACGAGGGAACAAGCCAAGTGAGGAAAGAGAGGAGAGTTCGCCATGTCACAGCCTCTAAACTTAAACCCCCGAGCGGGAGCGTTGGGCTACGCCCCTAACGCCATACGAACGTGGCTGAGGTGGATGCCCACGCTGCGCATGCGCGAGCTCCTCCAGCCAACGTGATGACGCACTGCACGCCAAATCGTGGAGCCGCAAGGATGCGGAAGTCACACGATGGGTGCAGGTGTATGGCGCCGATGTAAAGGTGGCCCCGCCCATACAAATTAGGAGGGGAGGGGACAGCAGGGGAGAGGGTAGCCCCCCATTTATACATCGCAGCTCCCGGAAAAGAGAAACAAAACCGCGGCCACCGATGGATACAGCACATAGGAGACACTACCATAAATCAGCTAGAGTGGCATAAATGAATGATATAGTACTCATATATAATGTATAATGGCAATTGGTAATAGTAAATATGACCACGAGAGCAGCAAACGGACCAAGTGGGCTAGTAGGTGTCTTCCACCTTATTAATTCAATAGAAAAAGAGGGCGGTCTGGATGCTGCCTCTTAATATAACACAACTCCATCCCTATTAAACATTCAAAACAAGAGAAAATTCGCCCATGGGACTTTAAATGAGTTGGTCATATAGGTCATGATGAGTAGTATAAAGATTTATTGAAGTTCCAAAAACATAATTTATAATGAGCATAAAAACATCATAGGGCATGATTAGACCATTGACATATTGATTACAGTATAAAAATACATAATATACATATACAACTTAGTACTCGACGCGTTTCGCGAGCTCTGCTCGCTTCTTCAGGAGTTGGTGTATATGCAGGATATTTGCATTATGGTCAATGGGTCCATAGGACTGATCTACAGAGGCGGGGCCACCTTTACATCGGCGCCATACACCTGCACCCATCGTGTGACTTCCGCATCCTTGCGGCTCCACGATTTGGCGTGCAGTGCGTCATCACGTTGGCTGGAGGAGCTCGCGCATGCGCAGCGTGGGCATCCACCTCAGCCACGTTCGTATGGCGTTAGGGGCGTAGCCCAACGCTCCCGCTCGGGGGTTTAAGTTTAGAGGCTGTGACATGGCGAACTCTCCTCTCTTTCCTCACTTGGCTTGTTCCCTCGTACCTGAGAGGTCCTACACATGGGTAAGCACATCACTATCATGCAAAATGTTATTTTATTTTTACTCAACCTCACTTGTACATACTATGTGTGGAATGCTATACTCATTACTTATTACTAAGATACATCTCTCTAGTTTTCTTTCTATATCTTGGTTTGTCTTCATCTTACTCCTCGTATTGTGTTCATATCCACCCTTGCTTGTTTGTGTTCTCTCTTCATTCTAGTATACTACATGGACATCCAAAGATACCTTATCTCTATATATTTATCTCACCTTTATGGTGTTTACCATTAGATCTACATACATTTTATTGCCAACATTGTGAACATACTATATATGGCTATTGAGACACACCAAGGAACACAATTCTTTTCTTTTCCTTTCACACCGTGCATCCTTTACACTCTCTTATTATCATTTTCCTTTCTTTCCTGTTTGCACCCACACCTATTATGTCATGGATTTCTTTACGAGAGCGATATCATACTATTTATACCCTTATATTACTCTAGAAGATACATACATATATATAATTTTTATTACAGTTGTCATGACATATGTGGCCTCTGGGACATCCTAGGATATACAACATTCCTTTTCTTCCATTTTCCTCGCCATGTCCGCCTCCTACTGGACCCCCGCTCGGCTTACTGCGGGCTACGCACCTTCAGCTCCCGGTTGGAGTACCTTCCGCTGTTGCCTCTGTAGATCAGTCCTATGGACCCATTGACCATAATGCAAATATCCTGCATATACACCAACTCCTGAAGAAGCGAGCAGAGCTCGCGAAACGCGTCGAGTACTAAGTTGTATATGTATATTATGTATTTTTATACTGTAATCAATATGTCAATGGTCTAATCATGCCCTATGATGTTTTTATGCTCATTATAAATTATGTTTTTGGAACTTCAATAAATCTTTATACTACTCATCATGACCTATATGACCAACTCATTTAAAGTCCCATGGGCGAATTTTCTCTTGTTTTGAATGTTTAATAGGGATGGAGTTGTGTTATATTAAGAGGCAGCATCCAGACCGCCCTCTTTTTCTATTGAATTAATAAGGTGGAAGACACCTACTAGCCCACTTGGTCCGTTTGCTGCTCTCGTGGTCATATTTACTATTACCAATTGCCATTATACATTATATATGAGTACTATATCATTCATTTATGCCACTCTAGCTGATTTATGGTAGTGTCTCCTATGTGCTGTATCCATCGGTGGCCGCGGTTTTGTTTCTCTTTTCCGGGAGCTGCGATGTATAAATGGGGGGCTACCCTCTCCCCTGCTGTCCCCTCCCCTCCTAATTTGTATGGGCGGGGCCACCTTTACATCGGCGCCATACACCTGCACCCATCGTGTGACTTCCGCATCCTTGCGGCTCCACGATTTGGCGTGCAGTGCGTCATCACGTTGGCTGGAGGAGCTCGCGCATGCGCAGCGTGGGCATCCACCTCAGCCACGTTCGTATGGCGTTAGGGGCGTAGCCCAACGCTCCCGCTCGGGGGTTTAAGTTTAGAGGCTGTGACATGGCGAACTCTCCTCTCTTTCCTCACTTGGCTTGTTCCCTCGTACCTGAGAGGTCCTACACATGGGTAAGCACATCACTATCATGCAAAATGTTATTTTATTTTTACTCAACCTCACTTGTACATACTATGTGTGGAATGCTATACTCATTACTTATTACTAAGATACATCTCTCTAGTTTTCTTTCTATATCTTGGTTTGTCTTCATCTTACTCCTCGTATTGTGTTCATATCCACCCTTGCTTGTTTGTGTTCTCTCTTCATTCTAGTATACTACATGGACATCCAAAGATACCTTATCTCTATATATTTATCTCACCTTTATGGTGTTTACCATTAGATCTACATACATTTTATTGCCAACATTGTGAACATACTATATATGGCTATTGAGACACACCAAGGAACACAATTCTTTTCTTTTCCTTTCACACCGTGCATCCTTTACACTCTCTTATTATCATTTTCCTTTCTTTCCTGTTTGCACCCACACCTATTATGTCATGGATTTCTTTACGAGAGCGATATCATACTATTTATACCCTTATATTACTCTAGAAGATACATACATATATATAATTTTTATTACAGTTGTCATGACATATGTGGCCTCTGGGACATCCTAGGATATACAACATTCCTTTTCTTCCATTTTCCTCGCCATGTCCGCCTCCTACTGGACCCCCGCTCGGCTTACTGCGGGCTACGCACCTTCAGCTCCCGGTTGGAGTACCTTCCGCTGTTGCCTCTGTAGATCAGTCCTATGGACCCATTGACCATAATGCAAATATCCTGCATATACACCAACTCCTGAAGAAGCGAGCAGAGCTCGCGAAACGCGTCGAGTACTAAGTTGTATATGTATATTATGTATTTTTATACTGTAATCAATATGTCAATGGTCTAATCATGCCCTATGATGTTTTTATGCTCATTATAAATTATGTTTTTGGAACTTCAATAAATCTTTATACTACTCATCATGACCTATATGACCAACTCATTTAAAGTCCCATGGGCGAATTTTCTCTTGTTTTGAATGTTTAATAGGGATGGAGTTGTGTTATATTAAGAGGCAGCATCCAGACCGCCCTCTTTTTCTATTGAATTAATAAGGTGGAAGACACCTACTAGCCCACTTGGTCCGTTTGCTGCTCTCGTGGTCATATTTACTATTACCAATTGCCATTATACATTATATATGAGTACTATATCATTCATTTATGCCACTCTAGCTGATTTATGGTAGTGTCTCCTATGTGCTGTATCCATCGGTGGCCGCGGTTTTGTTTCTCTTTTCCGGGAGCTGCGATGTATAAATGGGGGGCTACCCTCTCCCCTGCTGTCCCCTCCCCTCCTAATTTGTATGGGCGGGGCCACCTTTACATCGGCGCCATACACCTGCACCCATCGTGTGACTTCCGCATCCTTGCGGCTCCACGATTTGGCGTGCAGTGCGTCATCACGTTGGCTGGAGGAGCTCGCGCATGCGCAGCGTGGGCATCCACCTCAGCCACGTTCGTATGGCGTTAGGGGCGTAGCCCAACGCTCCCGCTCGGGGGTTTAAGTTTAGAGGCTGTGACATGGCGAACTCTCCTCTCTTTCCTCACTTGGCTTGTTCCCTCGTACCTGAGAGGTCCTACACATGGGTAAGCACATCACTATCATGCAAAATGTTATTTTATTTTTACTCAACCTCACTTGTACATACTATGTGTGGAATGCTATACTCATTACTTATTACTAAGATACATCTCTCTAGTTTTCTTTCTATATCTTGGTTTGTCTTCATCTTACTCCTCGTATTGTGTTCATATCCACCCTTGCTTGTTTGTGTTCTCTCTTCATTCTAGTATACTACATGGACATCCAAAGATACCTTATCTCTATATATTTATCTCACCTTTATGGTGTTTACCATTAGATCTACATACATTTTATTGCCAACATTGTGAACATACTATATATGGCTATTGAGACACACCAAGGAACACAATTCTTTTCTTTTCCTTTCACACCGTGCATCCTTTACACTCTCTTATTATCATTTTCCTTTCTTTCCTGTTTGCACCCACACCTATTATGTCATGGATTTCTTTACGAGAGCGATATCATACTATTTATACCCTTATATTACTCTAGAAGATACATACATATATATAATTTTTATTACAGTTGTCATGACATATGTGGCCTCTGGGACATCCTAGGATATACAACATTCCTTTTCTTCCATTTTCCTCGCCATGTCCGCCTCCTACTGGACCCCCGCTCGGCTTACTGCGGGCTACGCACCTTCAGCTCCCGGTTGGAGTACCTTCCGCTGTTGCCTCTGTAGATCAGTCCTATGGACCCATTGACCATAATGCAAATATCCTGCATATACACCAACTCCTGAAGAAGCGAGCAGAGCTCGCGAAACGCGTCGAGTACTAAGTTGTATATGTATATTATGTATTTTTATACTGTAATCAATATGTCAATGGTCTAATCATGCCCTATGATGTTTTTATGCTCATTATAAATTATGTTTTTGGAACTTCAATAAATCTTTATACTACTCATCATGACCTATATGACCAACTCATTTAAAGTCCCATGGGCGAATTTTCTCTTGTTTTGAATGTTTAATAGGGATGGAGTTGTGTTATATTAAGAGGCAGCATCCAGACCGCCCTCTTTTTCATTTTGGGACCATTGTCATTTATACAGAGATCAGAGCTATAAAAATGCACTGATTACTGTGTAAATGACACTGGCAGGGAAGGGGTTAAACACTAGGGGGTGATCAAGGGGTTACGTGTGTCAGAGGGAGTGATTCTAACTGGGGGGGGGGATGGGCTGCTACTCACATGACAGCGATCACTGCTCCCGATGACAGGGAACAGTCATATCTGTCATGTCACAAGTGCAGAACGGGGAAATGCCTTGTTTACAAAGCATCTCCCCATTCTTCCGCTCCGTGATACAATCGCAGGCACCCGGCTGACATTGAGTCCGCGGTACCCACGGTCACAGTCATGGAGCACGTCATGGCGTGCCCTCACAATGCTGCTTCTTACAGGGGACGTACCTGTACACCCATTTGCCCAGCCGTGCCATTGTGCCGACGTATATCGTTGTGCGCTGGTTGGCATGTGGTTAACGCAGTGTTTTTCAAGCTTTTTTCAGTCAAGGCACCCTTTAAAATTAGAGGCAATCTCGAGGCACCCCATTCTAAAATGTAAAACTTATTTTAATAGTTTTACATAATGCAGCAACATCAATACACTTTGGACATCCAACGTTAGAGGTGATATATTCTTCCAAAACAAATACACTTTTGCAAACTGGTACTGAATAGTATTCCAATGTTTCTCTTCTCACTCAGTTTTTCTCCATCACTTAGCTAATGAGACCCCAAAGCTGATGGAGAGAGGCAAGGGAAGGTCAAACAAGGGTGATATTGCGTGCAACTGACATCCTCCATATCAACTGATGATGTCATTGGTCGCTAGGAGGTTGGCAGATAGAACGTTGTAATGGTGTAAAATGAAAACCTGTGGCTTTGTGTATCTAAAAGGCATATTTCGTCCACCCACCGGCTTGTATACAATTTTGGGGCATTTTTTAGACATTCTGCCAAGGCACCCCTAACGAAACCTGAAGGCACCCTGGTTGAAAAAGGCTGGGCTAATGCATTCTATGCATTAAAAAGCCTTCTGTGTGCAGCTGCCCCAGCACCCCCTAACACTTACCTGGGGTCCCTTTCTGTCCAGCCGTCAGAAATTCTCCTTCCTGATTGGCTGAGACACAGCAGCGGCGCCATTGGCTCCCGCTGCTGTCAATCGAAGGCAGGTAGCCAATCAGGGGAGAGAGGGGGCGGGGCCAGGTCGGGGCTCGGTGTCTGAGTGGACACACGGAGCTGTGACTCAGCTCAGGTGCCCCCATAGCAAACTGCTTGCTGTGGGGGCACAGGAGGGAGGGGCCAGGAGCAGAGAAGAGACACCCGAGAAGAGGAGGATCTGGGCTGCTCTGTGCAAATCCACTGCAACAGAGCAGGTAAGTATAAAAAGTATTGTTATTTTTATAGGAAAAAAAACAAGCCTTTACAATCACTTTAAGTATATTTTTATGTAGGGGAGGGGGGGGGGTTATAACAGTTTCTTTCAAATTAGGGGTCTAAAAATGAATACGTGGACCTTGAATTTTAATGGAAGGTTTGCATGAAAAAAATGTGAGCAATAAAAAATACACCACGCCAGTTTGTGGAATGTTGAATGTTAAAAATTAAAACTTAAAGTGATTGTTCAGGTTTGTTTAAAAAAAAAAAAAATAATAACAAACATATCATACTTACCTCCACTGTGCAGCTCGTTTTGCACAGAGTGGCCCCGAACCTGCTCTTCTGGGGTCCCCCCGGCGGCTCTCGCGGCTCCTCCCTGCATCAGATAACCCCCTGGGAGAAGCGCTCTCCCGAGGGGGTTACCTTGCGGGCGCGCTCCTGAGTGCAGCATTCGGCATCCAAAGAGGCCGAATGCAGGATTCAGCCCCACCCCCGCGGGGCCTGCGTCATTGAATTTGATTGACAGCAGCAGGAGCCAATGACTGCGCTGCTATCAATCTATCCAATCAAGAGCTGAGAACCCTGGGCAGAGGGACAGCGTGCCCCCGGCGGGTTAAGTTCCAGGTGAAAAAAACACAAGGGTTTACAACCCCTTTAAAAAAAAAAAAAAAAAAATATATATATATATATATATATATATATATATATATATATATATATATAGGTTTCCTCAAAGTGTGAACTTAAGTGGTTGTTTAGGTTTGAAAAGAAAAAAAAGGGGGACTTTAGATATGCCAGTGAGAACAATGCATAAACATTGATATATAAAGTGTTATTATTGCATATAATTAAAACAACACTTTTTCTTTTTCAAATTTTTATTGTAAAGGTAAAAGGCAATTTCCAAGACGTACAAATATCCACAGACGAATCAATATAGGTACAAAGCGGAACTAATAAAGTCCAAATTCCATTGCAGAAGCTTATGTCAAAGAGACATGATTCAAAGGCCAGGCTACCCTGCCAAAGAACATGAGAAGTTCAAAACAAACTTATAAATGGCCTACCGTAAAATACCTCTTTAGCCCCTAAAAGGGCAGTGGAAACAAAAGCAGTCATACGTCAGTCTGAACCACCGGAAGGAGGTCCCAGGTAGGGCTCCCACGAGTGGCCACCAGTAACGGAGTTTGTCTGGATCGATACCAATATGCATTAGAAATTGTCTACATTTTTATTATAAACAGAGGAGGTTGAGGGAAGGAAAAGAGGGACAGGAGAAATAGAGTATGGAGGAAAGAGAGAGAATCATTTTTAAAAAGGGGGGGTAGGGTTGTGGAAGGGGTGTCAGGGGACAACTCACCACGGGGGGGGGGGGAGTTGGCACCATCAGCCAGGGGGAACAACAAGAGCCTTTCCTTCCTCTAAGTATATAAACATATTCTATAAAGACCACACTCTTGAATACACCTCACGTTTTTGCTGCGCCTTCAACACCAAATCCCCCATCCAATTCAACTCTTCCACCTTCCTAAGCCACAACCCAATTGTTGGAGGCTGTGTCTGTTTCTAAGTAAGGGGGATACAAAATTTAGCATCATTAGAAAGGTGATGTAGAATAGATTTCTTGCACACCTTAGCGGGCATTTTAGAGGCACGAAGCAGGAAAAAACGCCAGGTCATCAGGGATCTTGAAATCCGTAAATTTTTGTGATATGTTCCTGGACCTCTTTCCAGAAACTCACAAGTTTAGGACAAGACTGGAAGACATGCAGTAGTGTTCCACGTTTCCCTTGACATCTCCAACATCTATCAGAGGGGTTCTGGAAATATCGATGTAGAAGGGATGGGGTTTGATACCACCGGGAAAGAATTTTAAAATTCGTCTCCTGTATTTTCGTACAGATCAAGGTTTTTTTGTCCAAAGTGGATTATTTTAGTTTGCTGCACTGACCTAGGTCAGATTCCGAGTCAGTGTTAAGAAGGGTGACTGATAGTCCTCGGGGGGGGTGAGATCAACAGTGAGTACATCGTCGACAGAGTGTGGGGCAAAAACAACACTTTCTAAAAACATTTTTACAGAAACCTTCAAATAGTTTAAAGCTTAGAAGTATTGTAAAGACATGCAATAATTCATAGATGGTCTACCTGTTTTGTGGGAACCCCCACTTCTTCAGGACCATGTATATGACTACATAGCATATTTGTGGTATATATACATGAAAAAATTCCACCGTCCAGAGTGAAATAAATGAACTGGAGTGTATTTCCCTCTCTCTAAAGTGCAGATCATTCCACTTCATGGTGATGTCATAAGTGTTGGCTCCGCCCTATGTGTTTCGTCACATATGATGTCCTTCCGCATATGGAAAATGTCGTATTTGATGAAACATGTAGTGCGAAGCTGCCATTTATGATGACATCCTGCGCTCTGGAGTCTGGAAGCAGCCTGTCGATGCTCCAGGACCAGCTTTTTCACTGTTATTGCCACTGATTCTTTTATCTCTGTGAGTAACTTTACGATTTTTTTAAAAGTTTGTACAAATGGTTTTACATAATATGGATTCCTTGTCTTTACTATAAGGGCAATGTGGAGCCTGGGAGGAAAACTACCTGAGACTGGAGTAGGAGGGTGGCTGTACTGCACCACAGAGGATCCTTTGCACACAAGCTCTTATTGACTTCTCTGGGTAAGAGAGTCAAATTATTCTGGTAAGCATGTTTATGACGCATGTGGTGAAGGAACGCGGTGGTGCGGTTGCTTAGAGTGGGAATTGAAAGTAGTAATAAGCTGCTTGGAAACAGGATTCTATTTAAATTTATCACAAGAAAAGGGACATTTTTATTTAAAATAATCAAATTATTTGGTAATGTGGAATTGCACCCCACTGATTTAAGTGAAGCGTGAATTTTAAAGATGTGTCAATGTTAAGCTGTCATCATCAGCTGATAGTTCCATCAATCAATTCCAAAGGAAAAAATAAAAAGCGGTGTAATTTACCCTCTTCTAAAATAAGGTAAATTTAGGTAAAATTCTTTCAAACAAAAACAGTGCTTTCTAGCATGTCAGAGGAACAGAATCGAAAAGTATGAAGAATGGTCAAGTGCCTGAAGAATTTCATCTTTTTTCCCTGAGGTCGCAAAATGTTTCATTGTTTCTTTCTTCTTTTCTTTGTAAAGTGACGGCTGTACAATAGCTGGAATTGGCCCTAATGCGTTCTCAAGGCAAATGTTTGATCCGTCCCATGAGCACCGGGCCCTTTGTGTGCAATAATAAAAGACCTTATTATTAGAGTGTCAAAAAAAAATGTACATTGTACGCACATTTTTCAGTTTTCAAGGCGATTTCTTATGTTCAAATTTTAAGGATGTAACTGCTTATTTGAGACACACAAAATATATATATATATATATATATATATATATATATATATATATATATATATATATATATATATATATATATATATATATATATATATATCCAAAAGTATTGGGACGCCTGCCTTTACACGCACATGAACTTTAATGCCATCCCAGTTTTAGTCCGTAGGGTTCAATATTGAGTTGGCTCACCCTTTGCTATAACAGCTTCAACTCTTCTGGGAAGGCCGTCCACAAGGCTTAGGAGTTGTCTATGAAAATGTTTGACCATTCTTCCAGATGCGCATTTGTGAGTTCAGGCACTGATATTGGACAAGAAGGCCTGGCTCGCAGTCTCCGCTCTCATTCATCTCAAAGATGTTCTATCCGGTTGAGGTCAGGACCCTGCGCAGGCCAGACAAGTTCCTCCACCTCAAACTCGCTCATCCATGTCTTTATGGACCTTGCTTTGTGCACTGGTGCGCAGTCATGTTGGAACAGGAAGAGGCTATCCCCAAACTGTTCTCACAAATTTGAGAGCATAAACATGTCCAAAATGTCTTGGTATGCTGACGCCTTAAGAGTTCCCTTCATTGGAACCAAGGGGCCAAACCCAACCCCACACCATAAATCCCCCCTCCACCAAATGATTTGGACCAGTGCACAAAGCAAGGTCCTTAAAGACATGGATGAGCAAGTTAGGGGTGGAGGAACTTGACTGGCCTGCACAGAGTCCTGACATTAAACAGATAGAACACCTTTGGAATGAATTAAAGTGGAGACTGCGAGCCAGGCCTTCTCATCCAATATCAGTGCCTGACTTCACAAATGTGCTTCTGTAAGAATGGTCAAACATTTGACCACCATCTGGGCACAAAACCCTAGGGATTGGCTGGGCCTTACTAAATTTCAAGTCTGGGGATTTGAAGCCTCCCACCCTAACCTCTAGAAGCTTCTTCTAGAGGCAGGAGGAAATAATCAAACTCCCAGCCTGTGGAACCCCGAACAAACTATACTAAACAATTACTGCTTATGCGACTAAAGCAGAAGCCAAGCACTAAATTAGCCTAAAAACCTAGCTATGAGGGTGCTACAGGTGTGATTGTCCGGTGTCCACCTATTCTCTTGAACACAATTGTCAAACACAAGGCCACAGGCCGAATCCGGGTATGTATGTGGCTCTTGCAGCTCTCCTCCAGCTGCAGCACCCCCCTTGTCTTCACCCCCACCTTGTTTTAGCAGTTGGCCGCAGGGAGGAGGACAAAACTCCTCCACCATATCCTGAACTTCTCTGTGCAACTGCAGTGAGACTCGTCACTGCCTCCCCCTCATCTCAGCAGCAGATATGAGGGCAGAACTCCTCCTATAGATCCTGCGCTCTCTGGGCAGCTTCAGCACCCCCCTGTCTCCGCCTCCCCTGGTCTCAGCATTCAGCAGACTCCAGCAGCAGACTCCAGCCCCCTTCTTGCCCTCCTCCAGACCCTACACCTTCTGCTTCCGAGCTCTGCCCCCTCTTCTTCCCAGTTGCAGCACAAGGAGTATATTTATGTAGTTTTATGCCGCGTACACATGGTTGGATTTTACGACGGGAAATGTTCGATGGGAGTTTGTTGGCGGAAATTCCGACCGTGTGTAGGCTCCATCGGACATTTTCTGTCGGAATTTCCGACAAACAAAATTTGAGATCTGGATCTCAAATTTTCCGACAACACAATCTATTGTCGTAAATTTCGATTGTGTGTACACAATTCCAAGGCACAAGGTTCCACGCATGCTCAGAATCAAGCAGAAGAGCCACACTGGCTATTAAACTTCTTTTTCTTGGCTCGTCGTACGTGTTGTACGTTACCGTTTGGAATTTCCGACAAGATTTGTGTGACCGTGTGTATGCAAGACAAGTTTGAGCCAACATCCGTCGGAAAAAAAACATGGATTTTGTTGTCGGAATGTGCGATTGTGTGTACGGGGCATTACAGGTACAACTGGTCTTCTGAGGGCAACCATATTGCTGATGTGGTCCACAATGAAATTGAGATTGATAGCTCTGGTCTAAAACCACTGATTCTTCTGAGATTTGGTTTTCACTGAAGGCATTTTTCCCTCCTATGTTCCGTCTAAATTGTCCAGGTTTGTGAGTGGTTTACTTTAAAGGATGTGAGATTCATGAACGGTGTTAGTTCATCTTTTAATCAAGCGAATATCTGAAATCGAATAAAAGTTTGCTTGTCATCTCTGCCCTCTTAACAAGATAATTGTGGCAATGCATCGGCTGAATTCAGAAAAAATAACGTCTTCCCTTCCCAACTAAAAGCCTCGGCGATTAACACTTTTCCTGCAATCTGACTTTTCTCCCTTATGAAATGGGGAATTAATGTTGCTTTCCTTGTAATGGATTTCTTTTTATTTATAACCTATGAGTCTGTACATAAGGAGACGGGGATTTTTTTTAAATCAAACATGTTATTATTTTACCGTGACTATGAATCTCACTGCTCTAAGTGAATCTATAATTTTTCAAGTATAAAGACTAAATTGTCCAGCTTTACTGGTAATGTTTCAGATGGGCCTATTTGCTTATTAAATTTTACATGATAAAGTGACACTTCCCTTTAGTTATGCCCAACTCCAGGAAAATCTGAAAATAAAATGCTTGTTTAGGTTTAGGAGGTCTAATGCCGCATACACACGAGCAGACTTTTCGACTGAACTGGTCCAATGGACTATCCGAATGGACTATCCGAATGGACTTTCAACTGACTTTCCCAACGAATGGACTTGCCTACACACGATTACACCGACGGATTCGTACATGATAACGTACGACCGGACTAAAATAAGGAAGTTGATAGCCAGTAGTCAATAGCTGCCCTAGCGTCGGCTTTCGTCCGTCGGACTAGCATACAGACGAGCGGACTTTTCGATAGGAACAGGGTCCGGCGGAGTTCCGACGTAAAGATTTGGAACATGTTCCAAATCTAAAGTCCGTCAGATTTTCGACTGAAAAAGTCTGCTGCAGGTCCAATGAAGCCCACACACGGTCAAATTGTCCGCCGGATTCGGTCCGTCGGACCAGTCCGGTCGAAAAGTCCGCTTGTGTGTACCCGGCATTAGAGGTCTAGAAGACAGTCTAGGTGAGAGTAAAAACACTAAGAAGGTCTAGGAAGGTGTAGGAAGAAGGTCTAAGAAGGTCTAGGACAGTGATGGTGAACCTTGGCACCCCAGATGTTGTAGAACTACATTTACCATGATGCTCATGCACTCTGCAGTGTAGCTGAGTATCATGGGAAATGTAGTTCCAAAACATCTGGGGTGCCAAGGTTCTCCATTACTGGTCTAGGAGGTCTGGGAAGAAGATCTAAAAACATCTAGGGTAGGGTAAAAGCACTAAGAAGGCCCAAGAAGAATGTTTAGGAAGAAGGTCTAGGACAATCTAAAAGGTCTATGGGAGAGTAAAAGTGCTAACAATGTCTAGGATGGTCTCGGAAAATGTTTCAAGAAGGTCTAGGGGGCCAATGAATAAGGTCTAGGAAGAAGGTCCAACAAGGTCTAGGAGGTCCAGAAGAGAGTAAAAGCACTAACAAGGTCTAGGAAGGCCTCAGAAGTAGATCAAAGAAGGTCTAGGGCAGGGGTAGGCAACCTGGGGCCCTCATGCTGTTGTGGAACTACATTTCCCATGAGGCATTGCAAGGCTGGCATTTACTATTACTCCCAGAGGCATGATGGGATATGTAGTTCTGCAACAGCTGGAGGACCCCAGGTTGCCTACCCCTGGTCTAGGGAGTTGAGGGGAGAGTAAAAGCACTAAGAAGTTCTAGGAAGAAGATCTAAGAAGGTCCAGTAAGAAGGTCTAAGAAGGTCTGGGACAGTAGTTCTCAACCTTGGGGTCGGGACCCTCTCGGGGGTCAAATGATGATTTGCCAGGGGTCACTGAATCCTGGGCTGTTCCTGAAGCCCACACCGCTCTCCCAGCCTTTTTGCGGCTGCCCAGCAGGGCTGTCCCTGGAGCCTGTGGCAGCCCTGGGCTGTTCCTGGTGGCCGGCCACTCAGCCTCTTCGCAGCCGCCTATTAAGTTCATGGCATGGCTGGGGGGGGCAGAAACTAGAGGTCAGCTGACTGGTGAGGAATGTGAAGTGGGAGGGGCTGAAGGAGACCCTATCTCCTGATGTTGGCATAAGTGTTACTGCTGCAAGACACCACAAAGTCGGAGACACAGTGAGTAACACTACCTGTGATTATAGTTGCCATTAAAAGTCCCCACTACAGTTCTCAGATCAGTAGATGACCTTGATCAAGAGCACCTAAGTTGGCTGATCAGAACTCCCCCCAGCATTGTCACTCATCCCACTCACCCCCCCACCAAGGAGTAAGAGAAGGAATAAAAATAGAGAATACATAGAAGGGAGAGGAAAAGAGGGGGAGGAACAAAGAAAAAGGGAGAGAAAGAATAAGAGAAAGAACAAGAAAGACGGCTAGAGAGAGGGATGAGGGGGGACAAGAAATTAGGACAGAGAGAGATAAAAGGGAAAGAAAGCAGAACAAAGAGAAAGAGTGGTACATCCAAAAATGTACCATAAGAGGTTTTAATACTGTGTGGAAGGGACTCAGGGAGTGCTAAATATCCATGGGTTAGGGGCACAAATTACTTGTCTTGCCTTGGGTGCTGACAACCCACGCTACAAAAATAATTTTACTGTTAGGAGTCCCCACAACTTGGGAAATTTTATCAAGGGATCACGGCACTATAAAGATTGAGAACCACTGGTCTAGGAGGTCTAGGGGAGGGTAAAAGAACGCTCATCCATGTCTTTATGGACCTTGCTTTGTGCACTGGTGCGCAGTCATGTTGGAACAGGACGGGGCCACCCCCAAACTGTTCCCACAAAGTTGGGAGCATGAAACTGCCCAAAATGTCTTTGTATGCTGACACCTTAAGAGTTCCCTTCACTGGAACTAAGGGGCCAAGCCTAACCTCTGAAAAACAACCCCACACCATAATCCCCCTCCACCAAATGATTTGGACCAGTGCACAATGCAAGGTCCATAAAGAATACCTTTGGGATGAATTAGAGTGGAGACTGTGAGCCAGGCCTTTTCGTCCAACATCAGTGCCTGACCTCACAAATGCGCTCCTGGAAGAATGGTCAAACATTTCCATAGACACACTCCTAAACCTTGTGGACAGCCTTCCCAGAAGAGTTGAAGCTGTTATAGCTGCAAAGGGCGGGCCAACTCAATATTGACTATTGATTTGGCCAATATTGTCAAAGTTGGACTAAGACTGGGATGCCATTAAAGCTCATGTGCGCGTAAAGGCAGGTGTCCCAATACTTTTGATAATATATTGTATTTACTATATGTATATATATATATATATACTGTATGTATATATATATATATATATATATATATATATATATATATATATATGGCAAAAAAGGCTAAAAATAGTGCTCAATAGTAAACAGAGCATAAATATAAATGGCGGCATACAGTGGGATACACACAAGAAGTAAAATAGAAATAAAAAAAACTGCGCTGCAAAAAGTCTCAATCAATGAATCCAATCGAAACCATATAAAACGAAAAAGGCCATATAAAACACTTGGAATTCTTGAAGTCAGCACAGTGTGTAAACACAGACAGGAGAGTGCCCGACCACCAGATGGAAAGAATAAAGGACAGGTGGCTATAATCCAGCCATGGCCTGTAGCTTGCAGATGTCAGCACTGATAACGGTAGACTGGATCCTGCAGATCACTCCCTCTCTCCAATTATGGTGTCCATCTTTGCTCAAATGGATGCCCCAAAAGAAAAAAGACCATAGTGTAATATTGCCTAAATCATATTTAAAACAAGGTAATGCACTTACATTTAAGAGAAAAGTTGCATGCATATAAAAAAATGCTGGCCGGCACAAACACACAGAGCCCGTCCTCCTAGTCCAATCGTGTGGTGACGTGCCTTCCTTCAGACGCATTTCGTCATCAGTAGACGTTGTCAATGGGGAATATATTATATATATATATATATATATATATATATATATATATACTATATACTTATAAAATATATTTAGGTATATATTTATCGTTGTTTTCACTCAAGACTCTCCCAGGAGGTGGCCTGTCTCATTCAAGGCCAGGGTGTTAAATATATAATTCGGTACACTCCCTTCAGTGCACCAACCAATCACAGTGGGTGGGAAAACTGCAGAAATCTCATTGTGTTACCAGCACTCCCAAAAAGTTGCAAGCAACTGAATGTATTCTTTCCACTTTCTAGCAAAGGAAATGTAACATTTTGGGGTCGAAAAAGGACCCCTGGACGGTTTGGAATCACAAGAAGTGGCTTAGATTTCAGTGACTGCCTTTCAAATGGGCGGTTCAGGGAAGGAAAGGTGACCCCAGGAAGCCGCACATCCATTTTGTCCTGCTACAATGAATGGAGTGGCAACCTCAGCTGGGACTCTGACCAGGCCACGTCCCCGACACGTTTCAGTCCGCCCTTCTGGAGCTTTGTCATGGGGATCAAGTGGGAGGAGCAGCAGCAGAGACACAGCGAGGACAGCGAGGAGGAGAGCAGTGCTATGGTAGAGATAATATTGCAACCAGATTTATTTTTACTTTTTCAGGCATTCTGCTTTAAAAAAATAATAACAAATCCCCACAAAATAAAAAAAAATCTACAATTGAGAAGCAAAAGAAAGACACTGTTTGTAAGGGGAAATTAAAAAGCCTGGGCGATCTGCTGAGGCCAATAACTTCTTAAGCGATTCATTGAGGCGTGTGTTTTTCCAGACCATTGAAACTTTATTTGCCATGGACTCGGGAGAGCACTGAAACAGCAGAAAAGCGATGCGTGGGGATGTACGAACATACAACACAGGTAAGCCAGATGTTCCTCTCATAATTCACCTTCAACTTATATCAAGGGTGAAGGAAAACAGAGCGCCGCTTTTGTACAACAACCAACAAATAAGTTGGAACGCTCGTAAAAGAACTCGTTTGGAGGTATATTGTGCCTTGTCCCGTGGCAAGCTCCCTCCGCCAATTTGCCCTCTTCCAATTCATTTTGTTAGTTAGGCAAAAAAAAAAAAAACTTTTAATGCAAACCTCGTTTGACCTAGTTTGGCACATCGTTACGCTGCATTTGCTTTTCCTTAAAATCCCTGTTAGGTTGTAAATATAAATGTTTTGCTACTTTGCTGTGCACTAATATATTATCATGTTTAATTGAATTATCTCGTTATGAAGAATTTCAGACGGGCAAAGTAATAAGAACCGTTAAAGGGAGAGTGCTGACTTTTTTGGAATTGTAAGGGGATTTAAGGCAAGGCTTCAATAAAAAAATATAAAAAAATATATAAAATATATATAAATTATATATATATATATATATATATATATATATATATATATATATATACTGTATAGATATAATTTATAATAATATATAAATTGTCAACGGTATTGGGACGCCTGCCTTTAAACGCACATGAACTTTAATGGCATCCCAGTCTTAGTCCGTAGGGTTCAATATTGAGTTGGCCCACCCTTTGCAGCTATAACAGCTTCAACTCTTCTGGGAAGGCCGTCCACAAGGTTTAGGAGTGTGTCTATGGGAATGTTTGACCATTCTTCCAGAAGCACATTTGTGAGGTCAGGTCGAGAAGGCCTGGCTCGCAGTCTCCCTTCTAATTCATCCCAATGGTGTTCTATCGGGTTGAGGTGGAGGCCAGCCAAGTTCATCCACCCCAAACACCCTCATCCATGTCTTTATGGACCTTGCTTTTTTTTTGTTCGAACACATTTTTTGCCCGTTCGCATGTTCTGCTGCAAACCAAACCGGGGGGGGGGGGGGTGTTCTGCTCATCCCTAATTAGCACTGCCCACGCCAAAGATGGCCACAAGGTCAGTCAGGCCCACACCATCCAAACGGGCAGCAGCTCCCTTATGACACCTACAGAGACCTCAAAAGGGACCTGAGTTCCCCTTGACCTCCACGCTCTCTGCACGGAGGCCACCAAGCAGCACCACCCTTACAGAGAGGCCAAACTATACCTGCCTACAACCTCATCGTTTGTATTTTTTTACTTAAATGATAATTTATTGCATTTTTGTGCCGTAATATAACTATTGTATTTTTTTTACTGTAATTCTGATTTTCGTAAACTGTTCGCTAATATTATGTGACATCCAAAATTGGAACTAGCAGTATTTTACTCCCCAACTGGTCTCATATAATCTTTGGGGGTTTTAACTAATCTTCAGGTCTAAATATCTCAAAAACGTGTCAAAAATCTTTCTCTTTTTCTCTTTCTTTTTTTTTTTATATTTAATTATAGTTATTAATGCTCAATACCCAATGTATACTTGAAATTGAATCGTAATACTGTTTATGGTAACCTATGTTCATTTCCATTGGTAGATCCTTAAATATACTTAGGACATCTATGGGCTTTATCATACATTTTCAAGTTGTTAATTGTGTATTTTGTTTTTCTTCCTGTAAACTATAATACATTTATATAATGAAAATTTCAATAAAAATATAATTAAAAAAAAATTAAAAAATGCAAAAACGACTCTGGCAGCAAAAGGGTTAAAGAATCTAGTAATTCTGCATTTTGGAAATTCATGTCCAACGTCGGCTCTGCAATTTTTTTTTTTTCACGGTAGAAATATAAAGGTGTTGTTAACGGCGCCAATTATATTCTCATTTGTCACAGTCTTGTGTAGAGGAGACGGCAGTGAGAGGCCCCGCCAGAGACCCGTCACCGGAGCATTGACATAAAAATCCTGAGATATGTCACACAGACATATCAGAAATGACTTATACAGATATATCTTTATATATTCAGAGACAAAAGTTTTGAAGAGCTTTGGAATAAAAAAAAAATAATAATAATAAAAAAAAAAAGGAAAAATTGAAACAATTTGTAGAAAAAGAAAATCAGTTTATTTTGGATGTGCGAAAAATGGTGGCAACCTCCAAAAGGCACTAATTAGACCTGGACGCAGTGTGCCTGGTGTATGGCACTGAGAACCCCCTGAATGCCGTATCTGATTGAGCGCACAGCGGTTCAGTACACGTGTCATTTCCTGCCTGTGTGATTGGCTCACTGATTTTCCCAGGAGTCTGCACTAAGATTTTAGGCACCCTCTGCAATAGGAATTTCAGTTTTGGTGAGATGCTCCCGATGGGTTCAGAAGCTTCTAAAGGAATGCAGACTGTGCAGCTTTTCTCACTAAAACACTGAGAGTGCACCAGGTGATTATAATGAACCTAATAGCTAAAACCAACGATCACTATTCCGTACTCTTACTCTTGGACCTCTCCATTGCCTTTGATACAGCTGACTACTAGACATGTGCAATTTGTTTCATTCTCAATTTTTTTTTTAATGAATTTCGGCAAATTCAGTAATTCGGAAATATCAGAATTAATGAAAACCCGTTTGACACATTTTTTCAGAATATTTGTAAATTTGATTATTCGAAAATTCGCAAATTCATAAATTCATAAATTCAAAAACTCGGAAATTTAAAAATTCATAAATTCGGAAATTCTAAATTCTAAAATCCGAAAATTCAAAAATCTTAAATAATAACTAATAATAACTTAACTATAACTTACTATTAAATTATAGGTATTGGAATTTCCTTTCAAATTTGGCTGTTAGTGAACGTAACAAATACAAATTTATCCAAAGAAACAAATTATCCGAAATAACGAATGCCGCATCTAAATGAATTAAATGTAACCAATTAATAATAATAATAAAAACTTTTTAATATTATTATTATTTATTATTAATTTGTTCGATTTGTTTAGATTTGGCATTCATTATTTCGGATAATTCGTAACTTCGGATAAATTTGTATTCATTACGTTCACTAGCAGGCAAAATTTCCTTTCAAATTTGGACGTTAGTGAACGTAACGAATACGAATAGTCAGTGACTTTGCCTAGGCTGATGTCAGCAGTCTGCTGCAGTCAGAAGGAAGCATTTCCTTAGTCTCTCTTCCCCCGGTGATCAGACTGCAACATTGTAACTTTGTAGCAAGTCACAAGGTGAGGGGCTGATCTGTGTCAGACATTTGTGAACACAGCCAATGACTGCATAGGCACGAGGATTTACAGGATTGTGTCATCTCTGTGCCGTCATCCCAGTCCAGGAAGCAGATGGTGACCCTGTATGATGCTTGAATAAAGATAGTGCCGTATAGAAATTAAAGTGGTTCTAAAGGCAAAAGATTTTACCTTAATGCATTCTCTGCTGATGGGGTGAGCTGAGGGGTAGACATGTACACTGCTGAAAAATGTGTTTGTTTTCGTTTTCATCCATTTTTTTTTTTTCTTAGTTTTTCGGGCATTCATTGAGATCGCAATTCGTAAATTAGAAAATTTGTAAATTCAAAAATTAGAAAATTTGAAAGAATAACTAACTAAATAATAATAACTTAAATTACAGGTATTGGAATTTTCTATCTATCTATTATTATTATTAATTTGTTACATTCCATTCGTTTAGATGCGGCACGGCTTCCCAGCCGAGGCGGCGCCGGTTTTTTTAATGCAGAGGTCGGGCGTGACGTCATAACATCGTGCCCGGCTTCCGATGATCATAGAGACTCTGGTGACCATCTGGTCCGCGCAAAATCTCTATGGTGGACATCCGGGGCCAGCGGATCCGTTCTCCGACTCACCGATCGCAGAGATCGGTAGAAGCACCGGAGGGCGGCGGGAGGGATGGCGTCCCCTCTTGCGACCCGTAAGAACGGTCTAGCGGCCGATCGTTATGATCATTCTTATGGTGTAGGAAATTGCCGGCTGAAAACGCCGATATCTGAATGATGCCTGTAGCTTCAGGCATCATTCAGATATACCACCACAAAGCCCAGGAAGTCCTTGGACGTCCAGCCGTCGGCAAGTGGTTAAACACCGTTTACCCGCCTAAGGACCGCCCCACATACATTTACTGTGGCAGGGTGGCCCTTGAGCCCAGAATCACGTACCTGTACGTGACTCCTTATGGGGCGCATGCACGCGCCGCCGGAGACCGGCTCCCACTTAGATTGGAGGCAGCAGGAGCCAATCAGCCGTTCTGCTAGTAAGAAAGACAGAGATCTTGTGTCTCTGCTAAGCAGGAACACGGATCTCTGTCTTTCTTCAGTTAAGCCATCCCCCACAGAGTTAGAAAACACTCCCAGGGAACACATTTACCCTTTGAGTGCCCCTGATGCGAACCCCTTCCCTGCCAGTGTCATTTATACAGAAATCAGTGCATATTTTTTTTTTAGCACTGATCACTGTATTGGTGTCACTGGTCCCCAAAAAATGTCAGATTTATCCGCCGCAATGTCGCAGTCCATCTAAAAATCGCTGATCACCGCCATTACTAGTAAAAAAAAAATAACAAAAAACGAAAATTCCATAAATCTATCCCCTAGTTTGCAGACGCTATAACTTTTGTGCAAACCAGTATATGCTAATTGGGATTTTTTTTTTTACCAAAAATATGGAGCAGAATACATTTTGGCCTAAACTGATGAAGAAATTAGATTTTTTTTACATTTTTTTATTGTGTTTTATAGCAGAAAGTAAAAAAAAAAAAATTTCTTATTTATATCACCTTTTAGTTTATTTTTTTACACTGTTCTTTAACCCCCCTGGCGGTATTCCCGAGTCTGGCTCGGGGTGGATTTTCAATACCGAAAGCAGTATCCCCGAGCCAGACTCGGGATCGCATCGCAGGATCCATGTAGAGGTTACTTACCTTGTCCCCTGGATCCTGCCATGTCTCCCCGCTGTGATCGGCGAGCCGCCGTGTCTCGCTCGATTCACAGTGCCGAGCTCCGTTCCCTGCGAGTGTTGCGACGCACGGGGACGGAGTTCGGCGCCAAATACAAAAAGTAAAACACACAGTACAGATACAGTATACTGTAATACTGTAATCTCAGATTACAGTACTGTATCAAAGAATTACACATCCCCTTTGTCCCCAGTGGTCTGCCCAGTGCCCTGCATGCAGTTTTATATTATAAATACTGTTCTTTCTCCCTGGATACTGGAGATTGTCCATAACAACCAAAACTGTCCCTTTACATCAAAAGTGGTTTTAGACCAGCTAGAAAACAGTGATAATAAATTAGAATCACTCGCAGAATTGATATTGATAGTGATTTGTGGGGAAATCCGCCACCAAACACTGAAAGTAACGAAAGCGACAATTCTGCAACTGAGCAAATTTCAGTGTTTTTGATTTGATTACATTATTGAATACATTTTTATTATTATTATATTATTATTTGTTATAATTATTTATAGTTATTTATTATATTATTATTTTTGATTTCGTTTTTCAAACTTTATCATACCCGGGATGTCTACTAGACTCTTGTTTGGACAGATTTAAGTGAATTATTCCTAAGAATTACAGGCCTATAATATAAAACGAGAAATTTCGGTGAAAAATAATAGTACCGATTTCAGCATCAAAAATCTGAAATAATCATACCGCCAGGGAGGTTAGAAAAAAAAATTGTGTCACTTTTATTCCTATTACAAGGAATGTAAACATCCCTTGTAATAGAAAAAAAGCATGACAGGACCTCTTAAATATGAGATCTGGGGTCAAAAAGACCTCAGATCTGATATTTATACTAAAATGCAATAAAAGAAATTAAAAAAAAAAAAAATTGTCATTAAAAAAAATGTAAAAAAAAATGGCCCTTTAAGAGCTGTGGGCCCTGCAATGGTATGGAGATAGGTGGGGGCCATCTTCCCCTCACTCGTCTCCATGCCACTGATGTATGAGGATCCGATCTCCTCTGCCGCTGCCAGTGGCTCTGGTAAGCAACGGAGGGCACCGGAGCGCGGCAGGAGGGACCCTCTCCCGCCGCCGATAAAAGTGATCTTGCAGCGGATCCGCCGCAGAGACCACTATTATCAGAAACCGCCAGCCAAAAAAGAGGATTCCGGGGTTATGGCAGCTAGCTGCTGCCATAACAATGATATTCCTCTTCAAAGTTAAGATGTATATCGGCGTGCGGCGGTCTGGAAGTGGTTAATGTCTTTTAGCGTTTTTGCCATAGCGTTTTTTTTAGCATTTTTCAGCCTTGGCATTCTTAAAGTGGTGTTCTGGCCAAAATTATACTTTTTAAATAAAAATACCCCTATAATACACAAGCTTAATGTATTCTAGTAAAGTTAGTCTGTAAACTAAGGTCTGTTTTGTTGGTTTATAGCAGTAGTTTGTTATTTTATAAACTTACAGCAGGCCGTGGCCATCTTAAGTGTGGGCATCTGAAGCCAGACTGAATTTCTTCCTGGATCTCATCCTTGCAGATCTCGCACATGCTCAGTGCAGCACTAGTGGTGTAATAGGTTTCAGGTCAGGTTTCCATAGCAACGGCAGTGTCAGAGGAAGTTGCCGCCCCTTCCCAGAAGGCATTGCAAACAGGAAATGATGCGATGGGCCACGGCCAGGGAGGAGGAAGTGAAAAATGAATACAGCAGATATACAGTAGGTGCTGAGAAAAAAAATGTAAAAATATCCAATTCGTTTACAGTGCACAGTTTATTGAGGGATGCTGAAGAGTTGTAAAAGTGGGTGGAACTCCACTTTAAGCATTTTTTTTTAATGGGATCAAAAACGTAAAAAAGAAAAAAACACTGGCGAGCCACGTTTTTGAGCGCTTATCTGCGTTTTTCTGCGTTTTTTGACGTTGAAGCATTTTTATAGCTGAAAAACTCCTCTCAGAACCCACTAGTTTTGGGGTTTTTTTTTACAGCCAAAAACAGTTAATAACAGCCTATGTGTGCATGGACACATAGGATAACATGCTGGAGAGTTTATTATTTGTAGAAAAAAACACAGGAAGTCAAAAAACAGCAGCTGTAAAAACGCCCAAAAACGTCCAGCGTGCATGAGGCCTAAAGATAAAAGAGGTGACTGGGCAGCAAGCATTTTCGAGAAGGATCATAAATGGCCGTCTCCATCCTTCTCTCATGGCAAGCTTGCCTTAAACGAGTCTAATTATGTATTAATCCGAAGATACTGACATTTACACATTTTTTTAGAGGAACGTGTTCCTTATTTGTTTTAATTAGTAGGATGACATCAACATCTTTGGACATGTGGAGCTAAAAACTTTTTTCTTTTTTTTTTTTTTTTTTTAACACGTAAAGATAACAAGCAACAAAAATATACAGCAGCTGTTCTGTGCGTTCCTGCAAAGTTTCCATGTTCGGTGCTAATAATATGTATATCAGCATTAAATCCTCAACCTAATTAGGATAGAAGACGAGGAACGGTGTTTTGGTGGAAAACATGTTCTTCCTGATACATATGGCACATGACAAAACCTTAGAAGTATGAATACAATCCACATTAACAACACCGGGAACATTCCGATTTAAAAAAAAAATAAAAATATTATGCTTGAAAATATGGAATTTTTTTAGGGGAAGGTAAAGGATATCTTGTACAAAAATGGTTATTTTTAATTTGATTTGATTGAGGGTCCATTTACATTTTTTTTTTTTTTTTTTTGCTGGCAATTTAAACTATCACTTTTTTCTTTGTAAATGTAAATTTTGCTGTACCACATCCTACATCAAGAATGAAAAAAACAAACAAACAAAAAAAAAAATGTGCGTAGAGTCCAACCCCCCCTCCCCCTCCTCCTCCAAATGCATACGAGACACTTTAAGTCTGGCATGAATTTTAACTGCTTGCCAGCCGTATAACTCACATATATGGTGGCAAGGCAACTCTCATGTGCCAGATCACGTACTGGGTATATGATCCGGCACTTCTGGGTAGGGGAAACGCACGTGCGCGTGCGCTGCCGCCGATCCGGCTGTGCTGTGATTATACGCAGCCAATGCCGATCGGCGGTTACTGGCCAATAGATGACCACCGGCACCCGCCGATCGTCCGGAAGACACACAGGACAGAGCTCTGCCTATGTAAACAAGGCAGAGCTCTGTGCTGTCGGTGGGGAAGTAATAAATGTTCTTTCCCCGCAAAGCAGGGAATACAATCTATTACTTCCCTTAGTAAAAGCACCACAAACCGTACGCCAAAACACTGGCTAGGCACACATTTAACCCTTTGATCCCCCTGGAGGTTTAACCCCTTCCCAGCCAGTGTCATTAGTACAGTGACTTATGCCGCGTACACACGACCGGAATTTCAGCCCTCAAAAGACCGATGAGAGCTTTTCGTCGGAAAATGCAACCGTGTGTATGCTCCATCGGACTTTTGCTTGCCGAATTCCAGCCAGCAAAAGAATGAGAGCAGGTTCTCAATTTTTCGGTCGGAAAAAGTTCCCATCCGAAAATGCGATCATCTGTGGCAATTCCGACGCGCAAAACTCCTACGCATGCTCGGAAACAATTCGACGCATGCTCGGAAGCATTGAACTTCATTTTCTCGGCTCGTGGTAGTGGCTTGTACGTCACCGCCTTCTTGATGGTCGTAAGTTCAGCGAACTTTTGTGTGACCGTGTGTATGCAAGGCAAGCTCGAGCGGAATCCCGTCGGAAAAGCCATCATATCTTTTTCCGACGAGAAGTCTGATCGTGTGTACGCGGCATAACTGTTTTTTTTTTAGCACTGATCACTGTATTGGTGTCACTGGTTCCTACAAAGTGTCAGTGAGTGTCTGACTGGCCACCACAATATCGCAGTGCCGCTATAAGTCGCTAATTGCCGTGATTATTAGTAAAAAAATATATAGATAAAAATTGCAGTATATATCCCATAGTTTGTAGTGTTTTTCTGCGCAAACCAATCAATATACGCTTATTGGGATTTTTTTTTTACCAAAAATATGTAGCAGAATAAATTTTGGCCTAAATTTATGAAGAAATTTATGAAGAAATTCATGATGGCTGTGATGATGCCATGTTTTATAAAAGGTTGTGGTTACATGTTTTGGCCCCCTTTGTCATAACTGTTCGTTTGTCTCCTGTTGGACCTGATCTTAAAAAAAAAAAAATGAAAAAAGACCATTTAAAAAACATAAAACTGAAGAATGTCTTTCATCTGAAAAATCCAAATTATACCGCCAAAGAATGAAAAGGTAATATCAGGTGCTAAAGAGGAAAAAGAAAATATGTGGGCACTTTAAAAAAAAAATTAAGCAAAAAATGGCCTCTGGGGATAAGGGACCTATTTAAAGGCCAACACTGGGAACCATGTGTCCCCCCAATTGAACCCTTCCTTCTAGCCCCCACTGGCAGTATTTTCCCTTATATACTTTTGACAAAGTCTTCAGACCAGTTGCATGGTGCCTCGGGCTGTTCATAATATTTTTGGTCTACTCCAAACCAGTGGCATCTCCAGCTTTCATATTTAGGTGGGGCACATTGGGGGACAGGGACAAAAGTAGGGGGGCCAACTTTGTTTTATTTGTGCAATATACAATACACTTGAGGGTCAACATTTCAGTCTGACTAGGGACTTTTATAAAGATGCTAAAAAGTCCCTAGGCGTACTTCCGAGAAGGAAGCTGGAGAGTCCCTTTAACATGACCTCCTAACCTCATAACCTCACCTCTAAAATGGATGCCCCGCTCTTCCTATCCTTTGCTCTGGCTCTGTTACACTATATAATCTATATATATACTTAAATACTAAAAAAAAGGCATTTTAATTGGAGAGGCACATGGGGGGCACAGTATAATGTTGGGGGGGCATGGCCCCCTCTAGCCCCTCCCCTAGTGATGCCACTGCTCGAGGCTGGGCACACTACATTGATACAGAGAGCAGATCTGGCATGATGACATCAGCAACAATGTCTGCTCCATCCCAGAACAGGATGGCTTGGTGATGGGGGGGGTGATCCCATGACACCCCGCACTCACAGTTCTCCATTTTAAAACTTTCAGGCACAACAGCAAACCTGCCAAAAATCACGGACTGGGCAAGGAGGGCATTAATCAGAGAGGAGCACAGAGACCTAAGGTAACCCTGGAGGAGCTGCAGAATTCCACAGCAGAGACTGGAGTATCTGTATATAGGACGACAATAAGCTTTACGCTCCATAGAGTTGGGCTTTATGGCAGAGTAATTGTGATGTTGTCCCTCGCTCTGTGTTGAGTAAAAGGAATGTATCGACAACCAAAAATAAATAAATAAATAAATAAATGGATGTTGAGAAAAGTGTCAGCGTGAGTAAGTGGTGATGATGTCTCTGTGGACTGCAGCAAAATCAAAAGTGTTCACATTACACTCAACATAATTTAAACAATAAGAAGACTTTGCGCTTCAAATCTATCACATATAAATATATACTGACATTAATGTGACCATATACGTGCAGCTATAATGGCTGTAAAAATGTGAATATAAACTGTGAATATGCACAAACAGTTTAAACAAAATTGTCCAAGTGTCCTAGTGAAAATATTCTCTTCATAAATAAAAAAAGTTCATGATAATGTGTCACATCAGCTGGGATCAAATGTGTGGGGAGATGATGGTGATGATCTTTATATGGATGGATCCGGTTAAACTCGGGCTCTCCAAACTCTCACCTTAAGAGAAGCAAATATAGGCATCAAACGGTTTCTTTAGTGGATGCTGTATGGTGTAGCTTATCGGTTATCCAGGTAGGGCTTCTCTGATGGTTGGATTATCCTCCCGGTATACAAATACCTATCAAATAAAGGAGGGGTTGCCCACCTGGGCTCCACCGATCCGGTGGAATAAACGGGGAAGGGAGAGAGAGAGGCCTCCAATGGTGTAGTAATTTTAAATAAAATTCAATTTATTAAGTAATTTAAGTGGTCTCTTACATTTAAAATACTTTAAAAACAGCATAAACAGCATAAAAACTCAGGAGCGGCGTCTGAGGCGCCTCCTTACTGACTTCCGGTATAGTCTGCTCTCTGCCACGCCCTACGCGTTACGCCACCGCTTGTTTTAATTTATGGCAGAGTAGCCTAGAGAAAGCCATTACTTTCAGCAAAAAACAAAATGGCACATTTTGAGTTTGCGAAAAGGCATGTGGGAGACTCCCAAAATGTATGGAGGAAGGTGCTTTGGTCTAATGAGACTAAAATTGAACTTTTTGGCCATCAAAGAAAACGCTATGTCTGGCGCAAACCAAAGAACACCAGTTTTTCAGCAGTCGGGACTGGGAAACTGGTCAGAGTTTAGGGAAAGATGGATTGTGCTAAATACAGGGATATTCTTGAGCAAAACCTGTACCACTCTGTGTGTGATTTGAGGCTAGGACGGAGGTTCACCTCCCAGCAGGACAATGACCCCAAACACACTGCTAAAGCAACACTTTAGTGGTTTAAGGGGAAACATGTAAATGTGTTGGAATGGCCTAGTCAAAGACCCTAATCCAATAGAAAATCTGTAGTCAGACCTAAATATTGCTGTTCACAAGCACAAACCATCCAACTTGAAGAAACTGGAGCAGTTTTGCAAGGAGGAATGGGCAAAAATCCCAGTGGTAAGATGTGGCAAGCTCATAGAGACTTATCCAAAGCGACTTGGAGCTGTGATAGCCACAAAAGGTTGCTCTACAAAGTATTGACTTTAGGGGGGTGAATAGTTATGCACATTGACTTTTTCTCTTATTTTGTCCTATTTGTTGTTTGCTTCACAATAATTAAAAAAAAAACATCAAGTTGTGGGCATGTTCTGTAAATTAAATAATGCAAATCCTCAAACAATCCATGCTAATACCAGGTTGTGAGGCAACAAAACACGAAAAATGTCAAGGGGGGTGAATACTTTTGCAAGGCACTGTAGCACATTACAGTAAAAATTAAAAAACAATTTCATATATATACATAACATAAATGCATTAAATATGCATACATGCATGATCATAAGAGCAATCCATCATATTCTCCCATCCATCATTCTAGTAAGTAAAATACCAAGTTGTATCATTCTATACCATGTTTAGCATTATTACGTGTCATACTCTGAATGGTTAGTAGTATGAGTATATTATTTGCATCCCATGTATCTCGACGCGTTTCGTGGTTGAAACCACTCATCAGGAGCGAATGCCTTGGTATGTCTAAAAAGAACATAGTAGCAGTAGATCAAATGTATAGCTCAAACAAACAAAGGAGAATTTGGATAAGAGTGAGAGGAATAACCAATCCCAATCACTTACATGACATTGGAATGGGAAAGAAATGCGTTGTGATGGAAAGGAGGGGGGCCGCTGGATTGGTCTGTCACAGGAGCTGAGGTGGCCAAAACTGGCATATGAGGCGAACACACACACAATGTTCCCTGAGGGTAAAGGGGTCTCCATGAGTAACAAGTGGTAATGGGAATATCTTAAACCATATCTATAAAGTTAATGAGTTGAAAAACGTATAGGTGGTAAAGTGTGAGCCACAGATTCTCAATTGGATTTAGGTCTGGACTTTGACTGGGCCATTCTAACACATGAATATGCTTTGATCTAAACCATTCCATTATAGCTCTGGCTGTATGTTTAGGGTTGTTGTCCTGCTGGAAGGTGAACCCCCACCCCAGTCTCAAGTCATTTGCAGACTCTAACTAACAGGTTTTCTTCTAAGCTTGCCCTGTATTTGGCACCATGAAAATTGCTGTTCACAGACGCTCTCCATCCGATCTGACAGAGCTTGAGCTTTTTTGCAAAGAAGAATGGGCAAAAATGTCCCTCTCTAGATGTGCAAAGCTGGTAGAGACGTCCCCAAAAAGACTTGCAGCTGTAATTGCAGTGAAAGGCGGTTCTACAAAGTATTGACTCAGGGGGGCGCCATTCAAATGCCCCCCATGCTTTTCACATATTTATTTGTAAAAAATTATAAAAAAAAAAAAACATTTATCATTTTCCTTCCACTTCCCAATTATGTGCCACTTTGTGTTGGTCTGTCACATAAAATCCCAATAAAATACATTTACGCTTTTGGTTGTAACATGACAAAATGTGGAACATGTCAAGGGGTATGAATACTTTTTCAAGGCACTGTAGTTGTGGTTTGAATACTCAAAGGTTGATGAAATCCAAACTTATTCTGGGGATACATACAGTGCTCTTTAACCTTTTTATAAATGATATCATGTTAGAGATTAAAAGTATAAATTCTGTGTTTGCCGATGACATAAAGCCATGTAGTAGGATACCGTCCTTACAGGGTATCTCTAACTGAAAGACTCACCTAGATGCCCTGGGTGCTCTTGTACATCCTAAACAGCTCCCCTTGGGGTGGTGAAGAATTACTCCCTAAGTAGTGTGGCCTGCTAACTTTTCTATTTCAGGGTCTGGTTCTGGTTGTATGGGGGTGTAAAACATAAGCTGGACTCCGGTTGCCTGTAGTTATTTTATTATTTCACCTTTTATTGCTGAACTTAATTCTAGGAAAGAGGATTGAGGGTGTAGGATACCCAAAAAAGAGCACAAAAATTGGACATGTATTCTGAAAGTATCATTAGGCTAAAGCAGCCTTTTTTGTATTTTTTAGCCATAAAGTGAGAGCCACAAGACAGATCAATGACTTTTTTAAGATCACAGTCTTTTTTATTGCAGTAGAGCTTTCTACAATAAATCTGTCTCTTGACCCTTTTAGAGCAATCCTTTGCTCTAAAAATCTAAATCTCTTGATTGATGAGTGATAAATCCTTCTTATATTCTTCAGGAAGAAGAGCCTTTTCCAGCCTAACTACCTCCAGATATTCATTCCAGCATGGAGCTTAAAGAGAAGGAAGAACGTCATTCCCTTTGAGTTTCAGCCCCACTCCCTGTCCCCCCCCCCCCCCCCCTGTGCCACCATCTTTTTTTAGCCTGTGGTGTGCTGATGTGCCAAAGGGATCTGCCTGGCCCTCAGGTCCCAACAGAACTCTGCGGCACATTTGCACACATGCAGGGATTTTTTGATATGCGCAGGCACACAGGGGGAGATTTACTAAAACTGAAGAATTCAGAATCTGGTGCAGTTGTGTATGGTACCCAATTCAGCTTGATAAATTAAGCTTTGGCAAAAAAACATGGAAGCTAATTGGTTTCTGTTCAGAGCTGCTCCAGATTTTGCACTCTCCAGTTTTAGTACTGGAGCCCACGCATGTGCAGATGCGCTGTTGGAGTCTGCCAGGACTCGAAGCTCTGTGGCACATCTGCAATTGCGTAGATTCCAGGTATCAAACATCGTTCTCGCCTAGGCGAGCAAGGTGGATGTCCTGGGTTGCAGCACAAAGACTCAGGTGAGGATGGGGGCAGAAGGAAAGGAAAAACAAGTTGTTCTTTCTGGTGAAAGGCCTGCTTAAAGTCCTTGGGCCTCTGGCACATACCCCAAGCTGAGGCAAGGCTCAAGCGAGGTGTCACTCCATAAACACATCCTCTCTAGGCAGAAGCTCATGAAGTAGAGAACGCCTCGGGAAAAAGAACCCAAATATTTATCATCTTTTCATTCCATACCCATGAACAGGATAAGTTAGGAGAGGTCTAGAAAAGCCTGCTGGGGATCCAAATGGCAAAGGCTCCCATTATCGTATGTCTAAGGATAGGTAAGTTATCTGGTTTGATGAACATCGAATTGCTTAATTTCACCAAAAAAAAAAATCATTAAGCCTGATGAGTCCGACCCATCCTTAGACATATGGTAATGGATGACTCTGCTGTTCAGACCAATGATGGGCTTTTGTAGACCTCGTACATCTTACTTAGTTCAACGTCCACCTGAGAACCCCAAAGGGGATCCAAGACTGGGACCACCATGGCATTGAGAGCAACCTTTTCAATCCAGTGTTGGAACAGGGTATTCTCCACCTAATCCAATGGAAAGTTGAATGTTTCGACCTGACAGGGTGACTGCAGCCTTAACTGATGTAAGTAATTTTTCTTTTTTTATCCCTTTGATTAACTTTTTGAGATAGTCACCATTTTTGAGTCACTTACTACACTTTAAGGGCTCTCCCACCTCCTTCTTTTCTTTTTTGGTGGACACCCTGAGCTACCCCTTAGCTAGCCTTTTGCAGCCGAACCCCTCAACTTCTGTGGACCACCACATGCTAAATCCCATACCCGTGTATGAGGACCTCGGGAATTGCTTAGGCCCCAGAAATGTTCATAATTTGCCCTTCCCAAACGGCTTACTGGAGCCTTTTGAACAGAAACCATTAGACACAATCAACTGAGTTTAGGGAAGATCTACAGAGCCCAGAAAAGTTAAACAATGGCTCAAACTGGTTACAGCTTAGCAATAACACTCACCTCTCTGCCTCAGCCAATCAGAGGAAGCTTTGTATTCATTCATAATGAACAAAGCTTCCAGTGAATCATTGAGCATCACTCAACCCAACACTGTGTTGTCCTGGGAGTGGGGCAGGAAGTTCCCATCTTAAGTCAAACTACTTAAGTCAAACCAGGATCTAAAGAATTGCGTATTACAGATAGACATGTGCGCTTCATTTCATTATGATACGTTTTTTGGGTGAAAATTGAATTTTTGTAGTTTTGGATGTATACGAATCTCTGAGTGGATATAATAACAAATGTCAACATATCCGAAAAAGTTATAGCAGAATTAACTAATGCATTTGTATCATTTGGATGAATGGGGAAATGAATTAACTTTTCAAATTCTTTCAATAATTTGGATTTGAATAATGAATGGATCTGAATTTCATTCCATTCATTAATTCAGATGCACATGATGCTAGTCAATATTGTCCAATCAGCTCATGCCATTTTATTTGGTGGGCTGGACTAGCGTTCGAAAATATTGAATCCTTCCCATTCAAATCCATCCGATTCGATAATATATCGAATATATAGCAATCTAGCAATCTGTAAAAAACTGCAAAATTTTGTGAATCCACCCAGACCAATGAATATGCAGAACGAATGCCAAAGCTACGAAATGAATTCGGAAAACGAATCATCCCAAAAGAAACAAAATTTTCCAGCATGCACATGTCTAATTACAGAAAAAACATGTAGCATGGTTTGGCAAGATCCTGGCTGCTCTATCTGTTTGGATGACGGAGCCAAAAAAACCCCATTTTTTTTAACCACTTCAGCCCCGGAAGAATTTACCCCCTTCCTGGCCAGAGCACTTTTTGCGATTCGGCACTGCGTCGATTTAACTGACAATTGCGTAAAAAAAAAAAAAAAATTGCAATAAGCGTATATTGATTGGTTTGCGCAAAATTTATAGCGTCTACAAAATAGGGGACAGATTTAAAGCATTTTTATTATTAGTTTTTTTTTTTTTTTACTAGTAATGGCGGCAATCTGCGATTTTTATCGTGACTGCGACATTATGGCGGACACATCGGACAATTTTGACACATTTTTGGAACCACTGGCATTAATACAGCAATCAGTGCGATTAAAAATGCATTGATTACTGTAAAAATGTCACTGGCAGTGAAGGGGTTAACACTAGGGGGCGGTGAAGGGGATAACTGTGTTCCCTGGGAGGTGATTTTAACTGAAGGGGGAGGGGACTAACTAAAGGAAGTGATGGACCGTGGTTCCTAGCTAATAGGCACACACGATCTGTCACTCCTGTCAGAACAGAACAGGGAAGTGTGTGTTTACATACACTCGTCCCCGTTCTGTGGCTCCTGGTCACGATCGCTCGTGGCCGGCTGGTCATTGTGACCGTCGGCCACGAGCATCGGCACCCCCGCTGTGCAGCGGGCGCCTGCTATCCCGACCCCGCGAGATCACATACAGTAACGTGATTTCGCGCAGGGGAGCCAGCCTGCCGCAGTAAAAGTGCGGCAGCTGTTTCGGAAACGGTTAACTGCCTCAATACCGGACAGTTTTACCCCCTTCCTGCCCAGGCCAATTTTCAGCTTTCAGCGCTGTCACACTTTGAATGACAGTTACGCGGTCATGCAACACTGTACCCAAACTACATTTTTATTTTTTCCTTGTCAAAAGAAGTTTATTGAGTATACAATGTTATAAAGATACATAAAGTAAGTATAGAAGGATCTATAAAGTAAGCTCATTGTTTTACAGTAGGGTTTATATAGGTAAATATCATGAAATTTCAAATATTAAACATTGGGTTCACGTAAACCTAAATTAAAGATATATATCATTTCCTTAGTTACTTTTGTAGGTATTTAAATGATTTATACCTACTATACATATTGTTTACAAGTAGAGTGTATATAGGTCAAATAAATTCTGATAATGAGCTTTAATCGTAAGGTGGAGAAAAGGAAAGAGAAAGAAGAAAAAGGGTTGAAAGGTAGAGGTATGGTCCACAAGGTTGTCCCGCTCGTCAGTTTATTATTCTTTTTAGTTCTCTTTGAAGCCTTAGAATGGGTGTCTCTGTAAGTCATTTAATCTGTTACCATGGCAACAGGACAGAGTCATTGAAGTTTGACAGGAACTGTTGTTTTATCCAAGGAAGTTTTTCAAATTTTGGAATTTGATTTTGATCGATGGCTACCATCTTAGCATGGGACATTGTATTATTCATTCTGTGAATTGTTTCTGCTAGTACCAATGTAGGAGATTTCCATGCCTTGGCCACTGTTTGTTTTGCAGCCGTTATTAGTTGGATCATAAGTTTGAATTGAGAGAGTGTTAACCATTCCGGTTTTAGATTAAGTAAAGTTAAATATGGATCTGGTTGTATTATTTTTTTAAATATTTTAGATGCAATCACGAAGACTTCCTTCCAGAAGGACATTTTTATTTTTTCAACACAAATAGAGCTTTCTTTTGGTGGTATTTAATCACCACTGGGTTTTTTATTGTTTGTCTAAATAAACAAAAGAAGACCAAAAATTTGAAATAAAGGGTTTTTCTTTTTTTCTGTTATAAAATTTTGCACAAAAATAATCTTTGTTCATAAATTTAGGTCAAAATGTATTCTGCTACATTTCCTTTGTGAAAAAACAAAAACAAATCGGTGTTTATTATTTAGTCTTTAGGAAAGTTTGAGTCCATAAAGTAGGGTATATACAGTATATATATGAAAATTGATCCATCCTGATGTACTGACACCCTATTTCATTTCTTGAGGCCTGAAAAGGTATTTGGTATAAGGCATGGCAAGTTTTTTGAAGTTGTAATTTTCTGTCACAATTTTTTGGAAAATGAAGGAATTAAAAAAAACAAAAATTATATATATATTTTTTAACATACTGTTACTATTGTAGTACAGCGTTATCATATAACTGGTGTGGCAGTAATCAGGGACACCGACTGGTGACAGTATATAAAAAAAGAATAATGTAATTTTTTTTTTTTTTTCATTTGTTTCTTTTTTATAACATACTTGTTTTTTTTATTTCTTAAACACAGTGTGACCAGAACAATGCAGTGTTACCATAGTAACATTGTACTACTCTGGTGAAGTGATAAAGGTTTTTTTTTGTTTTTACCAGTGAATTTAATTGGTATAAGCAACCATTTTTACTGAATGAAACTGATTCATTCAGTGTCTTTTGTTGTGTTTAGCTGTGATTGGCTAAAGCTAATCACATGGTACAGATGGGCTGTGATTGGCCCTGTCTGTACCATGTGATCACTGTGACTAGTCACAGCTAGCAACACAATTGTATACAATGGATGGCATGAACGGAAGCCATCCATTGTATACAATTGTCATGTGATCTGCTGTGATTGGTCACAGCGATCACATGGTACTGTCAGCGGGCCAGTATAGTGATCAGCCATCAGCACCAGTGGACACAGCCGGTGGCAGATCGCGCCGCTGCATGGCCCCGTGGCCACGTGAGAGGAGCAATGCTGGGAGGAGGTCTAATGACGTTCACCCAGGACAATGAAAGTCCTACCTGGCCATTATTTTGCTATGACCTGGCGGGAACTGGTTAAAAATTCAACCAGGGATACTAAGATAGAAGGGCAGGACCTTGCGTCTTAGGCAGCCACACTAAGGGTGCCCAGGCAACAGCAGATATAAGAGGATCCTTTGGTCTCTTTCTCCCAGAAGACTTTTGGAGATCTGAACTACCAAAAAATAACTTAAAATTTTGCTTTAGCAATGGACATCCAAATTCATGAGTTCAGGGGAGCTCTCGACAATGGCTGGGAATTCCAGGAGCAGTGACATCACCCATAGGCTTTCACTGCTCAGCCACTGTTGATGCTCCCTCTTCTCTCTTCTCCCCTGTAGTCACAGCTCACTAATACAAGGGAGCCAGAGCTGCAGGATAACATGACCAGGCTGGAGCAAGCTGAGTAAAGGTAATTACTGTATAAGTATAGTCTGGTGAACCACCGAGGGAGGTAACCCTCAAATTAATGTTGCCAACATCCCAATTTAAATGCGAAAAAACAAGGACCCTAGAAGAGGGAAATCCTTTTGTACTCCCCGGTACAGCGGGACTTTACAGGCAAACAGCAGCAATATATAAAAAAATGTTTTATTGAAATTTGCTTAAAAAAGCATAAAAACAAGTAGATCTGAGCATAGATCTCTACAAGAAATACTTATACAAGATACAAACAGGTTCTTTCTCATAATCTATTTCTTTGTGCTTTCGACTGTGAATACATATTCCTCTGTCAGCCTGACATGTTTCAGGACGAAGTTCCTTTCTTCAGTGGCGTATTAAGAAGAGAGAATATATAAATGTATTCTGGAAGATAAATAAAGTCGATTTATACATCAAAAAATCATTTAGGACAAACATTCACATTATCTTCTTGTAGAGATCTATGCTCAGATCTACTTGTTTTTATGCTTTTTTAAGCAAATTTCAATAAAACATTTTTTTATATATTGCTGCAGTTTGCCTGTAAAGTCCTGCTGTACTGGGGGGTACAAAAGGTTTCCCTCTTCTAGGGTCCTTGTTTTTTCGCAATTACTGTATAAGGACCTTTTTTACATAGGGTAGGCAGGATAGGTAGCAGACGGGGAAGGGGACATTTTTAAGTGTGATACCTCGTACACACGATCGGACTTTCCGCCAACAAAACCACAGAATTTTGTCCGAAGGGCGTTGGCTCAAACTTGTCTTGCATACACACGGTCACACAAATGTTGGCCAACAATTACGAACGTAGTATAGTACTACGTGGTTTTTCAGCTCTTTAGCGCCTCCCTTTGGGCTCCTTCTGCTAATTTCGTGTTAGTAGAAGTTTGGCGAGTGTTGATTCGCTCTTTTCTTTTCGTGTTTTTCATTTATCGCTTTTCATTTCGTGCTTTTCAGTTCGTTTCTGAACGGCCGTTCGTTAACCAGACATCTTGCGGAATCGGAGGAGATAATGTGTTATTTATTATTGGCCTTGGAGTTATTGCTTTGACATTATTTTTTGGTTGAATAATAATGATTTGATTTGGTAAATTTTCTATATTTTTGGATACATAGAAGCACTTTTTTGGTTAAGTTCTATTGGCAGATAGCATGTCTAATTTTATTTGTTTTCTTTTTTTAATGCACAATAAAAAAATTGTGGAGAATAATACTTGGCTATGTGTTTTACTTCAAATGACAGTTTAGGAGTAGGCAGTTACATTTTAAAAAATACAATGTAAAATTGACAAGGGACACCAAGATAGGTGTATCTTTGATCTTATAAACTACAGGATAATGGTGTTGTGGTAACTTGCACAAATAATAATTAAAAACAAAAAACAAAACACAATAATATTATTCTTGATATCACTAGAAAAAAAAAGCCTTTGAAAATTAGTTTTCAATAACTCCATCAGTATCACCAGCAAAGCAGCTTCATTATTATCCCATTAAAGAAGAAGAGAATTGTGCGCTGCATTTCTAGATTTTCATAATTTGCCGCGTCACGAATGTTAATTCTCCATTACGAGCGCTAGTTTACAAGACCGACCGCTTCTGCTTCCGAGCATGCGTTTTTGTACTTTGGACTTTTGTCCGACGGACTTTTGTCCACACGATCAGAAATAGCGACAACGGACATTTGTTGGCGGAAAATTTGAGAGCATGCTAGCCAACATTTATTGGCGGAAAGTCCGACAACAATTGTCCGATGGAGCGTACACGCGGTCGGATTGTCTGCCAACAACCTCACATCCAACATTTCCCGTCGGAAAGTCCGATCGCGTGTACGGGGCTTTAGCATTAATCTGGAATTCCACTTTAATAAAAATGAAGCTTTCCATGTCCTGCACAAAACAATGAATATTTTAAAGGACATTTTTGCAAATATTTTGTTGCATGTCATAGCACACGGGGGCTGCTCAGCAAGGCTTCCAAATATACATATTTTAGCTTCGCTTAAAATGCCGCCTCATGCTTTGGTATAGTGCTATATTAATTTACATGTACTTAATAAACTGAATTCTTATTAGCTAATGAATTTTAAATTCTTTTGCTTTTGCAACAATGCTATTGTAAATTCATGCACAGTTATCACACTTATTCATTAAGAGGGAGGCTTCTATTATTGGACATTTTTTACACATTTTTTTTTTAATAATTAGGACTTGAACTGTATTTATTGAGTTTAAGCACAGAAGTTACAGTAAGTAAATCACTGAAGTGACACTTCTTATTATAAATATTAATCTTAAGAACACTTTACAGTCTATTGACTTAAAATGCAAAGTTTTTAGGATCCTCCCCACCCCTAATATTCAAATCAACAAGCCACAGGATCTGACTTGTGGAGGAGATTTTGGAATAATACACTATGGGGTTTTACTTATAATAATACAGTATATAATAAGCTTTTCGCTTTATGAGAGAATTATCCCCAGGGCTTAGTGAATGTGGTGAAATTTCACTTTGCAAAGAATACCCATTTACGTTTAACCGCTTAGCGGTCGCCCCACGTGCATTTACTGCCGCAGGGCGGCCGCTCTGTGCCAGATCACGTACCTAATACGTGATCTGACATTTCTGGATCTGGCTGAAGATCATACAGGCACTCATACCTCGCTGCGCTCTTGTGGCCACTGTCGCAACATCAGTGGTCCCTGAGCCAGGTCTGTACGGGAGGCCTCCCTTCATACGTCAAACTCTGCCACAAGGTAAGAGACACAAAGTCCAGTAAACAGGCCAAGGTCAGAGTAATCAGGTGAACAGAGTTGAGGCAGGAGCAGAAGCGAAGTCCAAAGGCAAGCCGGGTCATACACAGGTAAGCAGGTCTAGAGGATCAGGTCTCAGGAACACAAGAACAAGCTGAAGGCCATTAAGCAACTGCTCATAGTAACAGACCAATTTAAATAGTCCACTGGGTGCCAAGTGATCATGCTAATTGGTATGCACACATGCAAGTGACGAAATGGACCAGCACATCTAACCTTGCTCGTTCACTTAGAGATATAAGCATGTGTGCAATGTGCATGTGCATGAGTGTGAGCTTAGATCCTCACTGGTTTTCTGGTGCTGGAGATCCAGTTTACCTAACAGTGGTTTTTCCCCTGGAGGAAGGGGAGTGATGTGGTTCCTCTCTGGTAGCAGAGTAAGGGGGGTTGTGTGCTTTGAGGGCTTATTAGACTCTGATGCCGCGTACACACAATCGGACTTTGCGGCAGACTTTGTCCGGCATACTTTTCGACTGACTTTACGACAGACTTTCCGAATGAACAGACTTGCCTACACACAATCAACCAAAGGCCAACGGATTCGTACGTGATGACGTACGACCGGACTAAAACAAGGAAGTTCATAGCCAGTAGCCAATAGCTGCCCTAGCGTCGGTTTTTGTCCGTCAGACTAGCATACAGACGAGCGGACTTTTCGACCGGACTCGAGTCCGTCGGACAGATTTGAAACATGTTTCAAATCTAAGTCTGTCAAACTTTTGAGAAAACAAAGTCCGCTGGAGCCCACACACGATGGAATTGTCTGACAAAATCCAGTACGCCGGACCAAGTATGCCGTAAAGTCTGATCGTGTGTACGCGGCATTAGGCTTTCTTGGACTGGCCACTGGACCACTCATCTTTCACTGGAACAAGCCCATAGCCTGTGAAATCAGAAAAAGCAAAAAATTGAGGACTATCCCCGATAATTGGTTAATTATAAGCAGGGTTTGGGACTTGGTATGAATCATGTAGCCAGGAAGGTAGCAGAGCGTGATGATGTCTGGTGGGTATACTTATATTTGTGGCCATACGTGTTATATTGTAACATGATATAAACAATATAATACATTGAAGCTAAGGAAGCATAAATTCCAAAAACGTAACACATAGTAGTGAATTGACAACGTAATGGTATCACAAAAATGACATCATAGTTTGGCCAGACACATTAATATGTGTCTCCACAGTGCTAGATATATACTGTATGCTACCCAATAAAATATAGACCATGTTTGGCACATGATTCCATCCCCAGTAGAGCGGATATGAAAAAGGGAACAAAGAATTGGGGACTTTATATGAGGACATCAAAATGTACCTCCATCCCTGGCAATTTAAATAATTAGGAGCAAAGTTTGGGACTTTATATGAATCATGCAGCCAGAAAGATGACACGACATAATGATATCTGGTAGGTAAAACATGTTTGTGACCATTACTGTTGCCTAGTAAAGAAGTATATACAATAGAGTTAGTTAAAAAATGGAAAAACTTTAATTCCAGAACATAATATGTTGTATATAATAGCACATTGGTATAACAACACAATGGTATCACAATAGTAACGTCATAGAATGGCCAGACTCGTTTATACATGTCTCCACAATAATAAAAGTATAATATATTCAAACTGGTAGGATCCAAAAGGAGCATAGACTAGATAATACATGATGGTAATACAAAAGGCATCAGACAGCTCGACGCGTTTCGTGGCTACATTGCCACTCTTCAGGAGCAGATGCAATGTAAGTGTCTAAAAGAATATTGGGAATACGTATTAGGTAGAATAATGATTAAAAAGATAAATTATATGGATATAAGTCCCCCACATACTTACAGACCAATCATGAGTCTAAGCAAGGGCAATGGAGGGCAAGAACCGGGCGGGCAAATCGATGGGCATGGGAGCTGAGGTAGCAATCCCCATATGTAGATGGAAAGGGGCATACCCCGGGGAACAAGGTCCCCCTGTGGTGGTGAAAAAGGATTGGAACCAATTGTGTGAAAGGTCCATCTAAAAAAGTATAATTATTTATATATGTGTAAATAAAATAAAAAGGAGGGGAGACAGGATGGTGTGAGAGTGTTTAAATGAAGATGCATATGAATATGATGGTGATGGGGGCGCATGCGCGGCGGCGTCCAAGATGGCCACTTAGACCAGGAGCTCCACGCTGCTCCGGCCTAACGCCAGCCACAGCACCAGCCTAAGCCCTCGTTCCGGCCCGGCACCTATACCAGCCGACCGGGGACATCACCAGCTACCTATAGATGTCACTTAACCCCACCCGCAGAAATCTCACCGCCGCTCTGAACGAATCTGCGGCACGGACCGGCCCTCCCAAGATGGCGTCCGTCACCTCATGAGGCCTGCCCTGCTTGTCTGACTCCATAGCAGACCAGGACCAAGAGGCTCTCTCGTCCTCACAATCATCTGATGCCACGGTGAGCACTCTCCAGGGGATCCCTTCTCCAGCATCCACAGAATCCCTATTAGGGAGAACTTTGGGAGGGGCAGCTCTCACTCCTCAGCAGGATCAGCTACACAGCCCAGAGCCATGGGATACACAGACCATGGATGCCCCTCTCTCCCCTACTGATTTCCCATCTATGATGACTGCATTCTCTCAGATGCTCTCCAAAGGCCTCTCCCACACAGCAGCGCAAATCACTGCCTCCATACACGCCGATTTACAGCAGATTGGTGCGAGAATTGAAGTAATTGAGCAAAAATCCGATCAGGCGATCCTAAGAATCAACCAAAATACTGCTAGAATCCAAGATCTCCAGGATCAACTGGAATCTGCTACCTCTAAAATAGATGACCTCGAGAACAGGTCGAGATGGTACAACTTCCGTATCAGGGGGGTCCCTGAAACCGTCAAAGACACCCATGTGGCAGTCCAAGAATTTATCAAAAGTTTAATCCCAACTATTCCGGCTCATCGTTTGGAGCTTGACAGAGCCCACAGGGCGCTACAACCCCCTCGAGCCGACGGTCTGCCAAGAGACATTATCGTGAAACCGCATTTCTATGCGGTTAAGGAAGTAGTGATGAAACTCTCCAGGTCGGCGGAAAAGCTGATGATCCAGGGCCACCAGATTCAGATCTTCGCGGATCTGTCCCCATACACAGTGCAGAAACGTAGGGCCCTGAAACCGCTACTACAAGTTCTGGCAGGTAAAGAGATCATGTATAGATGGGCCTTCCTGCTGAGACTGAACTTCTCCTTTCGCAACAAACCATACAGTTTCTCAACATTCCGAGATGGGGAACGACTTCTCTTACATCTAGGATTGATTACCCAGGAAATCTCACAGATTCCTTCTTCTCGTGGAGCATCGTCTATCAAGAGATCATCACCCACCAGCCCAGTATCCCCAATATGGCAGAAACAACTTCCAAAACGATCAAAGGAATCCTTTCCCCCATGAACAGGCCGGCAGTTCGTTTAGACCCCATTTATGGTCCTACCGTTAGACTGTGTCGGAGACCAGTCTGCTGACATACTCATGGTGACTTTCCTCATCTGAGCTTACCTTAAGATTTCATTTGAAGATTCCAACGGGTTCAGTTTAACTTTGAAAATGGTTCCTTTTCTCCTTTTTTGTTTTTCTTATTAGTATTTAGATTGTCCTTTTCGCAGGGCTTAGTCTGCAATATTTAGCTACCGCCACAGGTTCACTGAGAGGAGGCGTTGACCGGAGTGGTTGTAGTGCACCTCCCTCTGGCTCTGATAGTTGAACTACAGTTCTTTCCTCTATCAGACCCAGACTTCCTCGACCCTCGGGTCGCAGGGCACTTTTTTCAGGTACCGGCCCAGGCAGGGATGGGTCCCTATCTGGTCCGTGGGGATTGGGGTTACTATTATAAGATGCACTGTTTAATGATGTATTTTTTCACTCCTCTCTCTTTCTCTTCACTCTTCCCCTTTTTCACTTTTCTATTCCCTTTCCTCTCCCCAACCTCCCCCCCCCCCCTGCAGTCACAGGAACTCGCTGGATCTCCCTCTTGCCGTAGCCCGGGTCAAATCCACCGTGCCACTGGGGTCGCCACCTATCCGACAGGGACAGCAACGAAGCCAGGTGAGACTTACACACACTTATGCCGCGTACACACGAGCGGACTTTCTATCCTACTTGGTCCGGCACACTTTCCGACGGACTTTGTCCGCCAGGTGCGCCGGACTTTAAAACGGACGGACTTGCCCACACACGCCGGGACTTTCCGGCGGGCTAAGTCCGCCCGTCTTTCCGACGGACTTTCGCCGGAGTTCCGGCGGACTTTCAGAATGAACGGACTTGCCCACACACGGACAAGTCCGTTCATTTTGAACGTGACTCAGGTGCGACGGGACTAGAGAAGGATGTCAATCTTGCCGCTTTTATCGGCGAGATTGACACCTTGCTAGCCCCGTCGCGGGGCATACCAGGCCCTTAGGTCTGGTATGGATTATAAAGGGGAACCCCGCTACGCCGAAAAAACGGCGTGGGGTCCCCCTAAAATCCATACCAGACCCCGATCCGAGCACGCAGCCTGGCCGGTCAGGAAAGGGGGTGGGGACGAGCGAGCGCCCCCCCCCCCTCCTGAACCGTACCAGGCCGCATGCCCTCAACATGGGGGGTGGGTGCTTTGGGGGAGGGGGGCGCCCTGCGCCCCCCCCCCCCAAAGCACCTTGTCCCCATGTTGATGAGGACAAGGGCCTCTTCCCGACAACCCTGGCCGTTGGTTGTCGGGGTCTGCGGGCGGGGGCTTATCGGAATCTGGGAGCCCCCTTTAATAAGGGGGCCCCCAGATCCCGGCCCCCCACCCTATGTAAATGAGTATGGGGTACATGGTACCCCTACCCATTTACCTAGGAAAAAAGTGTAAGTAATAAAACACACTACACAGGTTTTTAAAATATTTTATTAAACAGCTCCGGGGGGGGATCTTCCTCCGGCTTCGGGGGTCTTCTTCCGGCTTCGGGGGTCCCTCCGCTTCATCTTCTCCCGGCGTCTGGTTGGTTCTTCTCCGCTCTCCGGCCTCTTCTCCCGGTGTCGCAGGTCTTCGGCCGGCCCCTCCGCTCTCTTCATGTAGCTCTATTGCGAGCGGAGGTCCGGACTTCTGGGCTTCTTGGCTTCTTGGCTTCTTGGCTTCTCTTCTCTTCTCTTCCCCCAGATGTTGACACGACGCTCTCTCCGGCTGGACTGGTCTCTGAGGGCTGCGTTGTGACTTATATAGGCGGAGACCCCGCCCCCATATGATGTCACAGTCCCTGGGCATGCTGGGACTGTGACATTTTAGGGGGCGTGGTCGACCGTGTGTACGCGGCATTAGTTTCACACCCACTGTTTCACCATGACTGACTCCACAACATCGATCGGGACACTCAAAATATTCTCCCACAACGTACAGGGTCTTAATTCTCCCGTGAAGAGGCACAAAATACTGCATCAGCTTCACACACTGAAGGCTGATGTAGTGTTTCTCCAGGAGACTCATTTTCCTGCTACCTATCAGCCCAAATTTCTTCACAAAAACTTAATGCATTTCCACCTGGCTAATGCTACAAACAAAACTAGAGGAGTGGCAGTATGCTTCTCAAATAGAACCCACTTCTCGCACTCGAAGACCATTTCGGACCCCGAGGGACGTTACATACTAGTGACTGGTACAATTCACGGCGAGATCTATACATTTGTCTCCTACTACACACCGAACACACACCAAGACCTATTTTTTGACACTACGCTAAAGATCCTAAAGCCGCACTTTGTTGGCACAGTGATAGTAGGGGGCAACTCCAACACCCCATTTGACTTCTCCTCAGACAAATCAAACCCCCTGCAGCCCAAAACTAAACGGCCCCCTGAACGCAGTCTTCGTGTAGCGCAGATAGTCCAATCTTTTGGCCTGATTGATATCTGGAGGGAAATGAATCCCCAAACTAGAGACTACATGCACTATTCTGTTCCCCACCACACTCTCTCCAGGATAGACCACATATTCGTCCCACAACACGTAATCCCGAGAGTGATTTCCTCCAAAATCTATGACACGCCACTATCTGATCACTCAATAATGTCACTTACGCTAAAGGGTGGGGCGGGAGAGAAGGGTCCCTTTAAATGGCGCCTCAATGAAATGCTCTTGAGCAATCCAACCCATCGCACAATACTTGATAAAGCCTTATCTGATTATTTTGATGAGAACAACGCGGAGTCGGTTTCGCCAGGTTGTCTGTGGGCAGCGCACATGGCAGTGATGAGGGGCAGGTTCCTACAACTCTCCTCTCAACTTAAGAGGGAGAGCAGGGCAGAAGTTCTACCACTCACAGCAGACTTCCGCCTGTTAAGTAAACGACATAAACAAAATCCCACTCCGGGCGGCTTGGCCAAACTTGATTCAGCTCGAGCTCAACTCAATCTCTCCCTCACTACCTCAGCGGAGAAACATCTGAGGTGGTCAGGGGCACGTTTCTATTACCAAACAGACAAGATAGGCTCCAAGCTGGCAACCAAGCTTAGCCCTAGAATCCGCACCTTAGCATTTCCCAAAATTCGCACCCCTTCTGGCAATTTAACACAAAATCCGACAAGCATTCTGGAAGCATTCCATAATTACTACTCACACCTTTATGAAAAATCTCCTCACACGCACTACAAGGCCAGAGAGCTATTCCTTCAAGACATCAACCTGCCTCACCTGCAGCAAGCACATCGAGAACTTCTCGATGCACCTTTCTCATCTGGAGAAATCTTAGAGGTCATTAAATCTTTGAAAACCAACTCTGCCCCGGGTCCGGATGGCTTCTCGGTCGGTTATTATAAAAAGTTTGGCCCACGTCTGGCCCCTTACATGGCCCGGTTCTTCAACTCCATATGGGATGGAGCCCCTCTCCCAAGTGACTTAAACTCAGCTTTTATATCGGTCATACCTAAACAGGGTAAAGACCCAAGTGAAGTTGGCAGCTATCGCCCTATCTCGTTAATCAATAACGACCTCAAAATAATGACAAAAATCCTAGCAAACAGAATGTCCACCTTCATAGCAAGTTACATACACAGGGACCAAGTGGGCTTCATCCCGGGGAGGCAAGGGCCGGACCAGGTTCGCAGAGCCATTGATTTAATTTCCCTTCTGCGGGCCCGGTGGGACGGCGGCCCTGCTCAAGAGGGCTTCCTGTTGTCACTGGATCTGCAGAAGGCATTTGACTCCGTATCGTGGCCCTACCTTTTTGACATTCTAAAGCGCTGGGGGTTCGGCGACGGTTTCCTTACTATTATTTACGCACTGTACTCTTCACCCTCAGCTCAGGTGAGATTACTGGGACACTACTCAGAACCCTTTGATATTCGTAGGGGAACTAGACAGGGCTGCCCCCTTTCACCCTTGATCTTCGCAATCGCGATCGAGACACTTGCCATAGCCATTAGATCGAACGAGAACATCAAAGGAGTGAAGTGTGGACCCGAAACACACAAGTGTGCACTCTTTGCTGACGACGTGTTGTTATTCCTAACTGCCCCTCTCATATCCACACCAAATGTCTTCAGACTTCTCAGAGACTTCGGCGTCATCTCAGGCCTTCAGGTGAACGTAACTAAATCTGTGGCCCTTAACGTTTTGGTCCAGGCGCCTCTACTCGACCAACTCAAACAACACTTTCCCTTCAGGTGGGCAGGAAACTCTATTCCCTATCTAGGTATCAAGCTGACTAACTCCATCGGGGACTTATATGCTGCCAATTATCCTCCCATGTTCCGCTCTCTAGAGCTGGACCTACAGAAGTGGTCGAGGGAGGGCCTGCCGTGGCTGGGTAGACTTAACGCAGTCAAAATGAATCTTTTTCCCCGTCTTCTATACCTGTTCCGCTCACTTCCTATTCCAATTAAAAAACCTATCCTGTCCAAATTTCAATCCAGGGTGATTAGATTTGTCTGGGGAGACCGGGGTCACCGCTTTGCTAAGGATATCCTGTTCAGACTTAAGACTCAAGGTGGCCTAGGCCTACCGAATTTATGGATCTACTATCAGGCAGCACAGCTGTCACAGTTTTCAGCTATATATTCCAGAAATCGTAGACCTGATTGGATCTCCCTTGAGAGGCAATCTGTCCCCCATTTCACACTCGACTTTTTAGCATGGAGACCTCCTAAACATATTTTATATATTTTAACCCCTACCTTATCTAACTCCTTAGCCCTCTGTGATCAATTACACAAAAATGCCAACTTGATATCTCCCTTAAGGCCTCTCACACACCTGTTTCACAACCCTGACTTTCCCCCCGGGATGAATATATATGCATTTCATTGGTGGCTGAACAAAGGCCTTTTCAGGATAGGCCATTTCTTTACACCTAACGGCCCTATCTCATTGAGCCACTGCCTGAGTACACTGGAAATGCCAGCCTCATAAACGTTCACAAATACGGCACTTTCTTAACTCTCTTTGGACTGACAAATCGAATACCCCTAAAGTCACGATGTATGAACAATGGTGCTCCTCGATAGGCTCACAAAAAGGTGGGATCTCCATTATCTACGCTTCCCTGGCGGATAGGACAGGCGCCCCGGCATACGCTCGATCCTGGGAGTTGGACCTGGACATCCAGTGGGATCCTGACATGTGGTTCCAAGCCTTCAGCAGTTCATTTAAAGGTATCTTAAATATTGCTTTGATAGAGGCTAACATTAAAGTTTTCACTAAATGGTACTATGTCCCGGCCAGGCTCTCTAGGATATTCCCAGACTCTTCCCCTCTATGTTACAGAGGCTGTGGTCATATGGGCACAATGCATCATATCTGGTGGACGTGCCCCCGCATACGGAGCTACTGGAATAAATTCCTACATCTCCTCCGGAGAGTCTCTGGGGTAGATGTACCACAGGACCCCACATACATCCTGCTAAACCGCAAAGTACACAACACACCTAAAACCACACAACAACTCATCTTCTTTATGTGTTTGGGAGCTAAAACCACTCTAGCGAAAGCCTGGAAAACCCCCTCTGTGTCCATTTCGGCCACCAAGCGGAAGATCTCCTGGATAATGTCACAGGAACAAATGGTGGCGAAACTGCGTGACACGATCCAACGATTTGAAAGGATTTGGGATCCTTGGGCCAAGTATGTCCGAGTCCTGCTTTACCCAGGTCATATACTAACGTAGGGGGGAAGTTCAGCGAGATTACAACCATTCCTCTCATGCCCCTCCTCCACTCCCCTCCTCTTCTCTCCCCCTTCTTCATCCTTCTTGCTCCTCTTTCTCTCCCTTTCCCCCTTTTTCTTCCTCACTCTCTCTAACATCAGTTTTTAGTTTTACAAGGCTTAGATCTTTCCATAAGCCTCACATAGATTATCCTCAACTACTAGTTTGCTAACCTAGCATTGTGGACAGACAGTCACTTTTATCTCTCTAACCCGGGCAAAGAGACCGACGACTCCACCCTGGGGGTTGTGACAACTAGGGTTCTGCCTGGCGAGAGCAGCTCTCCGGGGGATACGATAGGTGACAAGGGGCTGCCTCACCCGGAGGGCTCCTGAAGCCCTCATGCCCCACAGTGTGTTCCCATTGGGGTGGGGTGATGATCTTGGGGGCCTGCACGGGGGGAACATCCCTGTTGAAATTCCTCCTAGGCTGTCCATACTAGGGGGTAAAATACTTTGGTTCCCAACCAAACTGAACTACAGACTCGGGGGGTTGGAACGTTTCGCCCCCCCCTGCCTGGTGACTCACTTTTTACTCTGGAGAAACCCTCTTAGGAAAGATTAACACACAGTATAAGTTATAATGCATTTTATGAGAATCACATTATATCCTGAGTTTAAAGATTCTACACAATGTGAATAATTTTCTGTATCTTGTCAAGGGCCCCTGGTACTCCTACCTCCTCTTCTACCTAGCGGGATCTCCCCATTACATAAGAGGAAGGTACATAGTTTGCACTATAATGTTTCGTTTTTTAAATTTACCAAGGCCGCATTGTTATATCACCTTTGTAAGAATTATTTTATTTATCCAATCTTTCTCCTCCCATTGGCTGCCTTGGCCATTGAGGAGTATTTTGTTGTATGATATCTATACATTGTCATTGTTACAACTACATGGCAAAAAATTCAATAAAAATATTGAACTAGAATATGATGGTGATGCCAACTAATGCCTAAAATTACCTGTGTGGGTAACCCAATCTAGGGACGCCTAGTGTCCAAAAAACGGCAAACAAACAAAAACTCGGGGGGTGTCTTGTGTGGTATGTGGAGTATAATGACTCCAATAAAGCCCATAGCCGGGTATCTACTGGGATTAATGAGTAGAGCTTCCTCTCCTGCAGTTTTATCTATGGTCCTCAGCTATAGATATAATAGACTGCTCCAGTGTGCTAAGTGTGCTCTCTCTCTATCCTGTGGTCATTATCAGCTGCGGAAAACTTAGATGGTCTATTATTCTCCTGGTCTACAGCTGGGATTGAAACAATGGGGTTTATTTACGAAGGCTGGAGAGTGCATAATCAGTCTCACTTCTGAAAAGAAACCAATCAGCTTCTAACCTCAGCTTCTTGAATTAAGCTTTGGCAATAAAACCTGGAAGCGGTTTCTATGCAGAAGTGAGACTGATTTTGCACCCTCCGGTTTTAGTAAATAAAACCCAATGTGTTGCTACTGTCTATTGGAGAAGTTTCAAATTCTGTGCCAATATTCTCCTGGTCTTCAGCCGGGAGTGAAAACAGACTGTGCAAATGTCTTCTAGAATCAGTGTCCTCATCAAGTTATGCTTGATGTTTGGTGTGTCCCATGCCATCCTATACCCCCTCCAAGTTTATTCAGCAAAAAAAATACAGACTTCCCCTAGACTGGTTTTTGAGCCGGAGTGAATGGACTGTTGTTATGTGCCTGGCTGCCTCTGCACTTCTATGGAAAGAAAAGACTAATGCCCCATACACACGATCAGAAATTCCGCCAGCAAAAGTCCGATGTGAGCTTTTGGTCGGAAATTCCGACCGTGTGTATGCTCCGTCTGACTTTTGCTGGCGGAATTCCCGCCAGTAAAAGATTGAGAGCAGGTTCTCTATTTTCCCGTCGGAAAAAGTTCCTATCGGAAATTCCGCTCGTCTGTATGCAATTTCGACGAGCAAAACACCACGCATGCTCAGAATCAAGTACAAGATGGAAGTGCTCGTTCTGGTAAAACTAGCGTTCATAATGGAGACAGCACATTCGTCACGCTGTAAATTTTTGTATCTTTTAATGCAGCGCATTCTTTTGTTCTTTATAATGCTAGAAGAATGGCGTTGTTTTGCTGCTGATATTCACACAGAGCTCTGACAAATGTATTTCTTTATTATTTCTTGTGATCTCTTTAATAATATTTTTAGTTTTTTATAATTTTTTTTTTTTTTTTTTTTACTTTTTTTTATTTAAATTAAGATCTCCCTTTCTTTGATTATTTAAAATTATTTTCTAGTGATCTACATAATTTTTTTACATTTTTTTGTGTGTCAAGTTACCACAACAACATTATTATCTTGTATTTTTTAACCTCAAGGAGGTTGGTGTCCCTTGTTAATTTGACATTGTATTTTTGAAATGTACCTGCCTACTCACAAATAAACTGTCCGTTTTTAATAAAAACACATAGCCAAGTATTTTTTGAAAACAAAATTACCATTTATTCTGGGTCATAACAAAAGAAAGAGGGAAGGCAACGCTGGAGAAACTGCAGAAATGTGCAAAGCCTTTGTACCCCAGGGCACACATCAACTATTTGAAAAAGAAAATTGGTAGCCTGAGGAGTCCATACAATAGGGAGCACAATCTGGTCCTGGACTCCGAGAGATCAGGAACAGTAGCAGATCACATATATGTCCCCAGGTTGTGGTACTACTGGTCTTCTGTCAGACCAGACTGAACCCAGGCCATCACTCTCTTGTCTTCCTTATATGCTTCCCTGCCTGCTGTGGCTTTGTTCCTCGAGTTGTGGCTGGTGGTGTAGGAGGAGGAGGAGGATGGACGAACTCAGAAAGGTGTGTATTTTCTGTCATTTGGCCACTCAACCCCTTATTTAGGGTCTGTAAAATTATGTTCTCACATAAGAGGCATTGTCCCTCCTCCATTTCCTGCATTTTCGCTGCTACTATGCAGCCATAGCCCTCTTGAACGCTGGGGGGGTCTCTCAGGGTCACATGAGCATCCCGAATGAGGGCAAGTGCTGCCTCCTCCACGTTCCTCCCCTTCCTGGGCCTTTTGGGTGGAAGGCGGAGGGGAGGGACCTGGGATTGGGTCAGTCCACTGGGCCCGGCCAGGCGGCCACCTCCTGGCTGCCACTTCCCCCTGCCACCTCCTGGCTGCCACATTCCAGACCCTCATCCTGGCTGAGGCTTTCCTGTGTATAAAAAAGGGACATAGTTTTAGTTTTTGCTTCATCAATCACACACAATTTTCAGCCCATGACTGTTGCAAATTGAATGTTAATAAATAGAAAAGATTATCATTCTGACCCCAGCATTTTTCATTCTTGTCCCAATCCTTTTTGGCCACTACTGTCCATTGATACATAAAACACTTTCTGTTCAATCATTCATTTCTTATCAATAATAACATCTAGTTAACATCATTAATTTTAGGACAAGAAATATGTAGAAAAATACTATACCTGCCTCAAGCTAGGCTCCTCCACTTCTTCCTGGATGGAAGGCCCAGGTTAGTCCTCGGAAGCCTCAGCTGGGGTGGAAGGAAGTGTGGAAAGTGATGACCTCACTTCAGTCTGGTCTTCCAGAAAACGATTTTGTTGTAGTACCACAGACTGGGTACATACATGTTTTCTGCTGCTGCTCCTGACCTCTGGGATGCCAGGACCTTATTACGATCCTTCTTGTATGTGCTCCTCAAGCTACCAATTTTCCTCTCCAAAAAATCGCTCTCTGCGTTGGGGACCTCCCTCTTCACAAATTCTAACAGTTTTTCCTGTTAGAAGCTGCCTTCCTAGCTGGTCTGTTATGGTATAAATTATATTTATTTATGTTTGACTTGCCACAAACTGGGCAGCTCCCTGTACCTATCTATAAACTATATAATCTATGGCTCATAAACTCCGGCTTTTTGAAGGAATTCATTATTTCTGCAAGACAAAAAAACAAGAGAAAAACCCTAATGCCAAGCTAAACTCTCATAATCTTATCACAATATAGGCCTCAATCTAGAAGCAGTATGGGGCACTGATGCCCCAGGTTAAAATGTTACCTTCGTTCTCACTTCCTCCACTCACAGATTGTATGTCCGACGCACGCGCGTTACGCTTTATATACACTGCGAATGCTTGAAACTCTGCACGTGTCTCCCGCCCCTGACGTTCTCTCTAGAATATTTCTCTTTGGGCGCAGTGGGTTGAGGACATGGCGGAGACACAGCAGGTGCGTAATTCCAGTAACGACGAGGAAAGCCCAGAGCCAGAAACATCACAATCCTGGAGGAGATTTAAGGCCTCAAATATGGCCTTTGTAGAGATGGTGGAGATGGTGGACATCTTGAAGAGGGCCGACTATGAGGGGAAGTATGGACCTTACCTAAACCCAAATGTGAGAAAAGCCAAGATCATGTCTAAAGTTGTGAGAAGTCTGCACAGGAATTTTGGGATACGACAATCCAAGGAGCAATTGAGGAAACGCTGGTCAGACCTGAAATTAAGGGAGCAGGATCAGTACAGAAGGATCTAAAAAGTAAGTAGTTGTCCTGTGTTCCTATTATTATTATTACTTGCATGCTGCTCCATGTGCTTTTCTTTACTGTTGTACAGTTTAGTAATCGGTCGTAGTAAACATCGTTCGTTCGCCCACTAATAATACAATGTTTTTTGCAGATACAGGGTTAACTACATTTGGTCATGCCTATTTGTATTAAAATAAGTTTAGTACATTGTTGTCTAGATGTGTTTGGTAAGGGAAAAAATCATGTATTTAGCTTGGAACTGTGCCAAAACAGACAATTGTACCACACTTCCAAGCAATGTTTCATATTCCTATTTCTGGCCTCAAATATCTATGTGCTAAGTATACCTTTTGTTTCATTCTCATAGGGGAGAAAAGACTCGGGACGTCTGAGGACACCAGGGACCCCCCGCCTCCTAAAGAAGGGGAACTCAGCACACAACCTGAGGATGTGGTAGGAAGGAGAGGTGGATGACGTGGGTTAAATAGTGACCACAACAGGTGAGTGTCTGAGACCACAGCTTCAGGTAATAGATGTATGCCTGCATATTTATAGTACATGGTGTTTTTTTTTATTTTAGGTGTGTGGCACCACCACCACCACCAAAGGACCAATTGTTCTGCCCCTGTTTAACAGGGCATGTAATTACAATTCCTGATATAATATTTCACAGCAGGGCCCGTTCCTGTGCCCAACAAGGGTAACTGTGAGGGCTTACAGTGTTCTGGTACCACCAACACCTGAGGCCCAATTTTCTGCAGAGTATATATGGCAGGCCGTATAGTATATATACAGCTGTTCAGAGTATATAGAGCCTGGGGGACCCGCACGCCACTTTTTTTTTTTTAATTTGTGTGCGGGGTTCCGCTTAATATCCAAACTGGACCCAAAGGGCCTGGTAATGGATGGGGGGGGGACCCATGCCGTTTTTTCAATGATTTTCATCTATATTGCCGGGACCTGACAATACATTACAGCCGCGAGTAGTTTTAAATGACATTTTTTCCTTTAGAAATGTCATTTTGCTGTGGTACTGTTCTAAACCTGGGAAAAATGTGCTACTTTACAGACATACTATAGACACCCCCCAGGCATGATATTTAAAGGAATATTTCATTTTTGTTGTTTCACTTTAAGCAATATTAAAATCACTGCTCCTAAAAAAATAGCCGTTTTAAAAACTTTTTTTTGCATTGATACATGTCCCCTGGAGCAGGACCCGGGTCCCCAACACTTTTTAAGACAATACTATGCATATAAGCCTTTAAAATTAGCACTTTTGATTTTTCACGTTCGAGTCCCATAGACTTTAACGGTGTTCGCGTTCGCAAACACATTTTTTGCCTGGTTGCATGTTCTGCCACAAACCGAACCGGGGGGGGTGTTCGGCTCAACGCTAGTAGGTATGATGGTAAGATGTCCAATAGACTAATCCCATACTAATGCCAATGGTTTTTGGAGTGGGATGTCAAGCCTATATAGGTGTAATGGTAAGATGTCCAATAAACTAATCCCATACTAATGCCAATGGGTTTTGGACTGGGATATCAGGCCTATATAGGTGTGATGGTAAGATGTCCAGTGGACTAATCCCATACCAATGCCAATGATTTTTGGACTGGGATGTCACGCCTATATAGATGTGATCGTAAGTTGTCCAATAGACTTATCTCATACTAATACCAATGGTTTTTGGACTGGGATGTCAAGCCTATATAGATGTGATGGTAAGGTGTCCAATAGACTAATCCCATACTAATACCAATGGTTTTTGGACTGGGATTTCAACCCTTTATAGATGTTATGGTAAGATGTCCAATAGACTAACCCCATACCAATGCCAATAGTTTTTGGACTGGGATGTCAAGCCTATATAGGTGTGATGGTAAGATGTCCAATAGACTAATCCCATACTAATGCCAATGGGTTTTGGACTGTGGTGTCAGGCCTATATAGGTATGATAGTAAGATGTCCAATAGACTAATCCCATACTAATACCAATGGTTTTTGGACTGGGATGTCAAGGCTATATAGATGTGAAGGTAAGGTGTTCAATAGATTAATCCCATACTAATACCAATAGCTTTTGGACTGGGATTCCAAGAATATATAGATGTTATGGTAAGATGTCCAGTAGACTAATCTCATACTAATGACAATGGTTTTTGGACTATAATGTCAAGCCTATATAGATATGATGGTAAGATGTCCAGTATACTAATCCCATACTAATGCCAATGGGTTTTGGACTGGGATGTCAGGCCTATATAATTGTGATGTAAGATGCCCAATAGACTAATCCCATACCAATGCCAATGGTTTTTGGAGAGGGATGTCAAGCCTATATAGATGTGAAGGTAAGATGTCCAATAGACTAATTCCATACTAATGCCAATGTTTTTTGGACTGGGATGTCAAGCCTATATAGGTGTGATGGTAAGATGTCCAGTGGACTAATCCCATACCAATGCCAATGATTTTTGGACTGGGATGTCACGCCTATATAGATGTGATCGTAAGATGTCCAATAGACTTATCTCATACTAATACCAATGGTTTTTGGACTGGGATGTCAATCCTATATAGATGTGATGGTAAGGTGTCCAATAGACTAATCCCATACTAATACCAATGGTTTTTGGACTGGGATTTCAACCCTTTATAGATGTTATGGTAAGATGTCCAATAGACTAACCCCATACTAATGCCAATAGTTTTTGGACTGGGATGTCAAGCCTATATAGGTGTGATGGTAAGATGTCCAATAGACTAATCCCATACTGATGCCAATGGGTTTTGGACTGGGATATCAGGCCTATATAATTGTGATGTAAGATGCCCAATAGACTAATCCCATACCAATGCCAATGGTTTTTGGAGTGGGATGTCAAGCCTATATAGATGTGAAGGTAAGATGTCCAATAGACTAATTCCATACTAATGCCAATGGTTTTTGGACTAGGATGTCAAGCCTATATAGGTATGATTGTAAGATGTCCAATAGACTAATTCCATACTAATGCCAATGGGTTCTGGACTGGGATGTCAGGCCTATATAATTGTGATGTAAGATGCTCAATAGACTAATCCCATACTAATGCCAATGGTTTTTGGACTGGGATGTCATGCCTATATAGATGTGATGGTAAGATGTCCACAAGCATTAGGTCATAGAGAGGATTGCTGTGCCATTAAATATTCTTATGTTTTGCAATAAATTACCTAATCAGAATGACAGGAATGGCGTTTAAACAAAAGACATTGTTGCAGTCACATTAAAAAGCCCCAGTAGGCTGCTCTATGGAGATATACTGTGAATGACAGTAAATACGTGTCTTTACACTAGGAGTTTTCATTATTATGCCTTGTCATAAGCACTAATGAGATCAGAGAGTTTAATCCCTGAAGATTCGCTTCCCATGGATCAGCTGGCAGCGTGCACAGCGGAAGAATGCAGCTGGATGCCTTCATGGACCCGGGAGATGTCAGCGGCACCCCTGAGACAGCCTCGTGTGGCAGGAGGGGTCGGAGGTGGCTTCCCTCTTGGTATCGCTCCCAGAATTCTGCCGGCCTCTCATGGCAGCAAACACTCCACCGTCTTTGTATTCAGACTTAATTAAATGGCTTTATCTTATTTGTTTTGGGATTAATATGTAATAAGGACTCTGCAAGATATTGTTTAACCCTGAAAGTTCGCTAGTGTTTATTAGTATTTCATAGGAACTGCTCTGTGTGCAAAATGACTGTTTGCATTGATACAATTTCTTACACTATTTTCTATGGGGACATCTGAAGAAACATCTTGGTCAACGTCTTCTGTTTTATATTTCAGTGACCTTATTAGCACCTAGACAGCTATGATGAAGGTTTGCTCATTTAATATTCTTTCATTAAAGGTGTTATCTGCATATGACCTGATAGATTGTAGCAGAGGTCAGCAACCTTTTCCACAATGAAGAGCTTGTAAACCTCTGAAGTGAAAAATAAACAAAGCATATCATTCTATAGTGCCTACTTGTCTCTAGCCAAAGCACCTGCTGCGATTTCTGTCTCCTCTCTCATTGCTCTGCTATCTGTTAGACATGGGCCAAACACCCCCCTGTTCAGTTTGCAGCAGAACTCCCGAACAGGGGAAAAATTCTAACCCGAACAGCAAACTCCATTGAAGTCTATGGGAGCAGAACAAAAAAAACAAAAGTCCCCATTTTGAAGGCTTGTATGCAAGTAATTGGCCATAAAAGAGATATGGGGGTCCGGGTACTGCCCTGGGGGACATGTATCAGTAGGAAAGAGTGGGGTCACCTGGCGACGTCACCAGGTGGCACCGCCCCCTTGCAACATCACCAACTCAGCATGCAGGTGACGGTGGTGACGTAAAAAGGGGGGCGGTGCCACCAGGTGACATCGCTAGGTGGTCCCGCCCTTACCTATATAGGAAATGTCAAATGGCAAGCCAGCCATTTGGCGGTTTGCCTTCACAGAGGGTGGAGCAATTTTTTTGGGGGTTCTGCGATGCGGTGGGCGGCGTGATTGGCAATGAATTTACATTGGGGGACACTATTTTTTTATTTTTTAATAAAATAACTTTCAAAAACTGTCTCTGTGTTATTACTTTTTGACACTTTTTTGGTGAATTAGTAGGGGTACTATATACCCAATACTCATTCAACTGGGGGGGTGGGATCTGGGGGAATCTTCCAGATATCAATAAGTCCCCTGCCCGCAGACCCCCACAACCACAGCCCAGGGTTGTGGGGAAGAGATCATTGTCCCAATCAACATTGGGACAAGGTGCTTTGGGGTGGGGGGCAGAGCCAGGCTGCATGCTTGAATAAGGGTCCAGTATGAAGTTTGGGGGGGACCCCACGCCATTTTTTTCTAAATTTTGGCATGGGGTTCCCATTAATATCCATACCGTCATTTTTTTTTTTTTTTAATTTCAATTCGTTTTTATTAGTTTTTAGCAAATACAAAGAAAAGAGTACATGACACATGGATAGTGCAGTAAACTTGTGGGCCAAACATTACATTAAAACAGAGGTACAGTGCCTTGAAAAAGTATTCACACCCCCTGAAATGTTCCACATTTTGTCATGTTACAACCAAGAACGTTAATGACTTTTATTGGGATTTTATGTGATAGACCAACGCAAAGTGGCACATCATTGTGAAGTGGACGGTAAATGTTAAATGGTTTTCAATATTTATTTCAAATAAATATGTGAAAAGTGTGGCGTGCATTTGTATTCAGCACTTTGTAGAACCACCTTTCGCTTTGCACATCTAGAGAGGGACATTTTTGCCCATTCTTCTTTGTAAAATAGCTCAAGCTCTGTCAGATTGGATGGAGAGTGTCTGTGAACAGTAATTTTCAAGTCTTGCCACAGATTCTCAATTGGATTTAGGTCTGGACTTTGACTGGGCCATTCGAACACATGCATTTGCTTTGATCTAAACCATTCCATTATGGCTCTGGCTGTATGTTTCAAGTTTTTTGCAGACTCTAATGCCGCGTACACATGAGTGGACTTTTCGACCGGACTGGTCTGACGGTCTATCCGATGAACCTTCGGCTGACTTCCAATGGATTTTCCGAACAAACGGACTTGCCTCCACACGATCACACCAAAGTCCGACGGATTTGTATGACCGGACTAAAATAAGGAAGTTGATAGCCAGTAGCCAATAGCTGCCTTAGCGTTGGTTTTCATCCATCGGACTAGCATACAGACAAGCGGACTTTTCTTCCGGACTCGAGTCCGTCGGAAAGATTTGAAACATGTTCCAAATCTAAAGTCCGTCAGATTTTCGACTGAAAAAGTCTGCTGCAGGTCTGATGAACACGGTCTAATTGTCTGCCGGACTCAGTCCGTCGGACCAGTCTGGTCGGAAAGTCCGCTCGTGTGTACGCGGCATAACAGGTTTTCTTCTAAGATTGTCCAGTATTTGGCTCCATCCATCTTCCCATCAACTCTGACCAGTTTCCCTATCCCTGCTGAAGAAAAGCATCCCCACAACATTATGTTTCCGCCACCATGTTTCAAGGTGGGGGTGGTGTGTTCAGGGTGATGTGCAGTATTAGTTTCCGCCACACACTGCATTTTGCTTTTAGGCCAAAAAGTTCAATTTTGGTCTCATCTGACCAGAGCACCTTCTTCCACCTGAGCTGTAGATCTCTGCAGCTCCTCCAGAGTTACCATGGGCCTCTTGGCCGCTTCTCTGAATATTGCTCTTCTTGCCTGGTCTGTCAGTTTAGGGGGCTGGCCATATCTCGGTAGGTTTGCCATACTCCTTCCATTTTTGGATGACGGATTGAACAGTGCTCCGTGAGATCTTCAAAGCTTGGGATATTTTTTTATAACCTAACCACAGGTCAATTGGCTTCAGTATAATTCACACAAATAGGAAACATAAGAGGAATACAAAAAAAACTGAATTTCATAAGAACCAACTTCCCTAAACTGCGAACCTTGTTAGAAGGCATGAATTGAGATAAAATCTTAGGAATCTTAGGAGAGATGGGTTTGCTTAAATAAGGCCATTAGCTAATGCGTCCCATTAGGTAATAAATTTAAATGAGCAAACAAAAGTCCTGTAAGTTCAACTCGAACAGGATAAGGGCCTCATCCCCACAACCCTTGCCCGGTGGTTGTGGGGGTCTGCGCGGGGGGGCTATCGGAATCTGGAAGCCCTCTTTAACAAGGGGACCCCCAGATCCCAGCCTTTCCCCCCTGTGTGAAATGGTAAGGGGGTACAAATGTACCCCTACCATTTCACAAAAAAGTGTGAAAATAGTAAAAATGACAATACATGGCTTGGGACAAGTCCTTTATTAAAAAATAAAAAAATAAAAGTGTCCCATGAAGTCCATTCATCTTCTTCTCTTGCTCCGGTGGACCGAAAAAGAAAAAAAAAAAAGCCGCACGCCGCCACCGATCTGCCTCCATGGAAGGCCCCCGCCGTAATGACCAGCCTCTCAGGTGACAGTTCTTTTACAACTGAGGGCAGGGCCACCCGGTGATGCCACCGGGTGACCCTGCCCCCATCTGACGCACGGGGACATCCCTATGGCTTCCCCGTAGTGTCAGAGGGGGCGGTGTCACTCGGTTACGTCAATGGGTGCATAATGGGGATGGTTTGTAAAATATATAGAATGTGGGGAAGTATGTTCATCTTTAAAACTGCTGCCCTTCCAAACCAGGAAAAAATAAGTTTGTTCCACTTACTTAGGTCATTTGCAATGGTTTGGAGGATGGGTTAAAAACATTTTGAGAATATGTCTGAAAGATTCGTTTTAAGGTATATTCCAGGGTATTTAATCTGGTCACGTTTCCATTGAAAGGAGAAATTATTTTAACATTGTGTTTGTGTTTCCTGTGAGAGAGAGATATTAAGGGCATGGGATTTTGCGAAATTGATCTTAAAATTGGATAAACTATGAAAGAGTTGGAATTCTTTTAGGAGATTTGGGATCGATATGTGTGGCTGCTTCAGGAATAGTAACACGTCATCAGCGAAGGCTGCTAACTTATAAGTGTGATTGGCGATGGGTATGCCTTTAATATTTTCATTGGATTTTAGACATCGTAGGAAGGGTTCAAGGGTCAGTACAAAAAAAATTGGGGAAAGCGGGCACCCCTATCTTGTCCCGTTGCTAATGGAGAAGGCGTTCGACAGATGGCCGTTTACACAAACTCTGGCGGTTGGAGTTGTATAGAGGGACATAATGGCATTAAACATCTGATCCTGGAGACCAATATGTCTCAAGACTGCTCCCATTCCAGCCTGTCGAACGCCTTCTCTGCATCCAATGATAGGAAGAATCCTTCTTGTTTATGAGTTGTGATCCAATGGTGTACATTCAGGGCTTTGATTGTGTTATCCCTGGCTTCTCTCCCAGGGATAAAGTCCACTTGATCTTTCCCTATCAGGGAGGGTAAGAAAGGCAAAAGATGGGTGATTAAAATTTTGGCATACAGTTTTATGTCGACATTCAATAAGGATATCGGCCTGTAATTACTAACTGAAGTAGGGTCTTTCTCCGCTTTTGGGATCAATGTGATATGAGCTTCCAGCAATCTATGGAAGGGGAGAGTGGATGAGGTTAAGGAGTTAAATGTCTTAAGAAGGTGTGGGGATAAGGTATCTGTGAAGGTTTTAAAGTAGGCGGCTGTAAACCCATCTGGGCCGGGGCTTTTACCATTTTTAAGTTGTTTCTTAAGGTCACATAATAAGTGAATGGAGCCATTATTAACAGTTCTGAAGTATACAACGTAATAAGTTATATAAGTATAGGAACAGGAACAGGATGACAAAGTTATTCTTACATGTAGGTATCTGAAGGTATATATTTTGTTGAGTGAGAAGAGCAGACACCTTCATCAGAGAAACAGTTCAACATTTTTTTTATGACATCCTATGAATAAATCTATAGTACAACTTCAGTTGCATCAGTTTAAGAGAGCTACTCTTCTTGTGTGTGAGATTGGGCAGTTCCCTGTTTGTGGTCTATACTCTTTACAAATACCGTACTGGTGACCCCACAATAGGGATAAAACATTTTAGCAGAAAGGAGTTTAATAAGACTTGTGGCCACTCACTAAAATTAGAAGAAAATAGGTTTAACCTTAAACTGCGTAGAGGGTTCTTTACTGTAAGAGCGGCAAGGATGCGGAATTCCCCTCCATAGGCGGTGGTCTCAGCGGGGGGGGGGCATTGATAGTTTCAAAAAACTATTAGATAAGCACCTGAATGACCGCAACATACAGGGATATATAATGTAATACTGACACATAATCACACACATAGGTTGGACTTGATGGACTTGTGTCTTTTTTCAACCTCACCTACTATGTGACTATGTAACTGACCACAGGCACTAGCTATTTTTTTATTCCCACTAACCACTGAGCCTGAAAATATTTTTACTCCTCAAGGACAATTTCTGATGCCTCCCATTGTGTGAAGTTGTAATTTAGCGGCGGTAGTAATACTGCTGTTAAACCACTGATCATTTGCTACAACAGAAGCCACCATTTTTTTGTCCAGTTCACAAACACAAACAGCTTTTTGGGGGCAAACCGTCATCACTCAATGCTGCTTTCTTGATCTGGGCATGTTATGTTCTTATGTTTTCCTGCAAAGTTGAGTCGCTTAACCTTGTTTCTACGTCAAAAGTATGGTATGGCTTTTTGGCTGCAGTTCTTCCATGAAGACCACTTCTGGCCGGACTTCTCAGGACACTAGATGGGGATTATCTGGGTCCCATTGATTTCTGCTGATTCTGTGCACTGCTGGATATCTTCTGATGTCAAAGGTAAGTAAGCATTATGCAACTTTCATCTTCTGCATTAAGTTTTCTTGGCCGACCACTGCATCTACACTCCTCAACGTTGCCCATTTTTTGCTTCTTCAAGAGCTTGAACAGCACATCTTAAAACCCCAGTCTGCTTTGAAATCTTTGCCTGGGAGAGACCTTGCTGATGCAATATAACTCCCTTGTGTTTTGTTGCTGTGCTCAGTCTTGTCATGGTGTATATGACCTGTAACATGAAACTGTCTTCCACAACCTTACCTTAGTAGCAGAGTTTGGCTGTTCCTCACCCAGTTTTAAGCCTCCTACACAGCAGTTTCTGTTGCTGTTAATGACTGTGTTTCAACCTACATTTAAAATTGACAATTATTAGCCCCTGCTTAGGTATAATTGGTTAATCATACACCTGACTAGGGATGAGCCGAACACCCCCCTGTTCGGTTCGCACCAGAACATGCGAACAGGAAAAAAGTTCGTTCGAACACGCGAACACCGTTAAAGTCTATGGGACACGAACATGAATAATCAAAAGTGCTATTTTTAAAGGCTAATATGCAAGTTATTGTCATAAAAAGTGTTTGGGGACCCGGGTCCTTTACTAAGTAAATAGGTGCGGCCGGTGGCATTGATATGTAAATAAAGGCGGCATTCATATGTATATCATGCTCCCCTGTAGCGAGGAGATGATGTGCTGTACCCTCTAGCAACCAATCAGTGAGCAGTATTACTGTACAGTAGGGATGAGCTTCAAGTTCGAGTCGAACTCATGTTCGACTCGAACATTGGCTGTTCGCAAGTTCACCGAACAGCGAACAATTTGGGGTGTTCGCGGCAAATTCGAATGCCGCGGAACACCCTTTAAAAGTCTATGGGAGAAATCAAAAGTGCTAATTTTAAAGGCTAATATGCAAGTTATTGTCATAAAAAGTGTTTGGGGACCTGGGTCCTGCCCCAGGGGACATGGATCAATGCAAAAAAAAGTTTTAAAAACGGCCGTTTTTTCAGGAGCAGTGATTTTAATAATACTTAAAGTCAATCAATAAAAGTGTAATATCCCTTTAAATTTCGTACCTGGGGGGTGTCTATAGTGTGCCTGTAAAGGGGCGCATGTTTCCTGTGTTTAGAACAGTCTGACAGCAAAATGACATTTTGAAGGAAAAAACTCATTTAAAACTACCCGCGGCTACTGCATTGCCGACAATACACATAGAAGTTCATTGATAAAAACGGCATGGGAATTCCCCAAAGGGGAACCCCGAACCAAAATTTAAAAAAAAAATGACGTGGGAGTCCCCCTAAATTCCATACCAGGCCCTTCAGGTCTGGTATGGATATTAAGGGGAACCCCGGCCAAAATTAAAAAAAAAAAAAATGACGTGGGGTTCCCCCTAAATTCCATACCAGACCCTTCAGGTCTGGTATGGATTTTAAGGGGAACCCCGCGCCAAAAAAAAAAAAAAAAAACGGCGTGGGGTCCCCCCAAAAATCCATACCAGACCCTTATCCGAGCACGCAACCTGGCAGGCCGCAGGAAAAGAGGGGGGGACGAGAGTGCGGCCCCCCCCTCCTGAACCGTACCAGGCCACATGCCCTCAACATTGGGAGGGTGCTTTGGGGTAGCCCCCCAAAACACCTTGTCCCCATGTTGATGAGGACAAGGGCCTCATCCCCACAACCCTGGCCAGTGGTTGTGGGGGTCTGCGGGCGGGGGGCTTATCGGAATCTGGAAGCCCCCTTTAACAAGGGGACCCCCAGATCCCGGCCCCCCCCCTGTGTGAAATGGTAAGGGGGTACAAAAGTACCCCTACCATTTCACTAAAAAACTGTCAAAAATGTTAAAAATGACAAGAGACAGTTTTTGACAATTCCTTTATTTAAATACTTCTTTCTTCTATCTTCCTTCATCTTCTGGTTCTTCTGGCTCTTCTGGTTCTTCCTCCGGCGTTCTCGTCCAGCATCTCCTCGGCGGTGTCTTCTATCTTCTCCTCGGGCCGCTCCGCACCCATGGCATGGGGGGGGAGGCTCCCGCTCTTCTCTTCATCTTCTTCTCTTCTTCTTTTCTTCTCTTCTTCTCTTCTTCTCTTCTTCATTTTCTTCTCTGGGCCGCTCCGCACACATGCTAGCATGGCGGGAGGCTCCCGCTGTGTGACGGCGCTCCTCGTCTGACAGTTCTTAAATAACGGGGGGGCGGGGCCACCCGGTGACCCCGCCCCCCTCTGACGCACGGTGACTTGACGGGACTTCCCTGTGGCATTCCCCGTGACGTCACAGGGAAGTCCAGTCAAGTCACCGTGCGTCAGAGGGGGGCGGGGTCACCGGGTGGCCCCGCCCCCCGTTATTTAAGAACTGTCAGACGAGGAGCGCCGTCACACAGCGGGAGCCTCCCACCATGCCAGCATGGATTGCGGAGCGGCCCGGAGAAGAAAATGAAGAAGAGAAGAAAAGAAGAGAAGAAGAGAAGAAGATGAATAAGATGAAGAGAAGAGCGGGAGCCTCCCCCCATGCCATGGGTGCGGAGCGGCCCGAGGAGAAGATAGAAGACGCCGCGGAGGAGATGCTGGACGAGAACGCCGGAGGAAGAACCAGAAGAGCCAGAAGAACCAGAAGAACCAGAAGATGAAGGAAGATAGAAGAAAGAAGAAGTATTTAAATAAAGGAATTGTCAAAAACTGTCTCTTGTCATTTTTAACATTTTTGACAGTTTTTTAGTGAAATGGTAGGCCCCCTTACCATTTCACACAGGGGGGGGGCCGGGATCTGGGGGTCCCCTTGTTAAAGGGGGCTTCCAGATTCCGATAAGCCCCCCGCCCGCAGACCCCCCACAACCACCGGCCAGGGTTGTGGGGATGAGGCCCTTGTCCTCATCAACATGGGGACAAGGTGTTTTGGGGGGCTATCCCAAAGCACCCTCCCAATGTTGAGGGCATGTGGCCTGGTACGGTTCAGGAGGGGGGGGCCGCACTCTCGTCCCCCCCTCTTTTCCTGCGGCCTGCCAGGTTGCGTGCTCAGATAAGGGTCTGGTATGGATCTTTGGGGGGACCCCACGCCGTTTTTTTTTTTTTGGCGCGGGGTTCCCCTTAAAATCCATACCAGACCTGAAGGGTCTGGTATGGAATTTAGGGGGAGCCCCACGTCATTTTTTTTTTTTTAATTTTGGCCGGGGTTCCCCTTAATATCCATACCAGACCTGAAGGGCCTGGTATGGAATTTAGGGGGACTCCCACGTCATTTTTTTTTTTAATTTTGGTTCGGGGTTCCCCTTTGGGGAATTCCCATGCCGTTTTTATCAATGAACTTCTATGTGTATTGTCGGCAATGCAATAGCCGCAGGTAGTTTTAAATGAGTTTTTTCCTTCAAAATGTCATTTTGCTGTCAGACTGTTCTAAACACAGGAAACATGCGCCCCTTTACATGCATATTATAGACACCCCCCAGGTACGAAATTTAAAGGGATATTACACTTTTATTGTTTGACTTTAAGCATTATTAAAATCACTGCTCCTGAAAAAACGGCCGTTTTTAAAACTTTTTTTTGCATTGATCCATGTCCCCTGGGGCAGGACCCAGGTCCCCAAACACTTTTTATAACAAAAACTTGCATATTAGCCTTTAAAATTAGCACTTTTGATTTCTCCCATAGACTTTTAAAGGGTGTTCCGCGGCATTCGAATTTGCCGCGAACACCCCAAATTGTTCGCTGTTCGGCGAACTTGCGAACAGCCAATGTTCGAGTCGAACATGAGTTCGACTCGAACTCGAAGCTCATCCCTACACCTGACTCTAATCGTACAAAACCCAAGACTTTGTGCAAGTGTAAGAATTGATGCTGGTTTGAAGCCAAAGGGTAGTCACACCAAATATTGATCTGATTTTGATTTTTCCTCTGTTTGCTCACTTTTATTCTTGTAAAAACAAACAATTCAGATATATATTGTTGAAAGCATTCTTACTTTACAGCATTTGCGCAGAAATATACACTCACTTGCCACTTTATTAGGTACACCTTGCTAGTACCTGGTTGGACCCCCTTTTGCCTTCATTCTTCATGGTATAGATTCAACAAGGTGTTGGAAACATTCCTCAGAGATTTTGGTCCATAGTGACTTGATAGCATCACACAGTTGTTTCAGATTTGTCGGCTGCACATCTATGATGCCAATCTCCCAATCCACCACATCTCAAAGGTGCTCTATTGGATTGAGATCTGGTGACTGTGGAGGACATTGGAGTACAGGGACCTCATTGTCCAGTGGTGAGATGATTGGAGCTTTGTGACATGGGGCATTATCCTGCTGGATGGAGTCATCAGAAGATGGGGACACTGTAGTCATAAAGGGATGGACATGGTCAGCAACAATACTCAGGTAGAATGTGGTGCTTAAATGATGCTCAATTGGTACTAAGGGGCCCAAAGTGTGCCAAGAAAATATCCCCCACTCCATTACACCACCACCACAAGCCTGAACCATTGATAATAGGCAGGATGGATACATGCTTTCATGTTGTTTACGCCAAATACTGACCCTACCATCTGAATGTCACAGCTGAATTAGAGACTCGTCAAACCAGGCAATGTTTATCCAATCTTCTATTGTCCAATTTTGGTGATCCTGTGCATATTGTAGCCCCAGTTTCCTGTTTTTAGCTGACAGGATTGGCACCCGGTGTGGTCTCATGCTGCTGTAGCCCATCTGCTTCAAGGTTCGATGTGTTGTGCATTCAAAGATGGTATTCTGCATACTTTGGGTGTAACGAGTGGTTATTTGAGTTACCGTTGCCTTTATATCATCTGGAACCAGTCTGCCCATTCTCCTCTGATCTCTGACATCAGCAAGGCATTTTCCTCATCACAACTGCCGCTCACTGGATATTTTCTCTTTTTCAGACCATTCCCTGTAAACCCGAGAAATGGCTGTGTGTGAAAATCCCAGTAGATCAGCAGTTTTTAAAATACTCAGATCCATTCAAAGTCACTCAAATCTCCAATGTGTGTGTATATATATATATATATATATATATATATATATATATATATATATATATATATATATATATAAACAAACAAAAAAATCAAAAAACAAAAAATAAGAAAAAGAACAACAAAACAAAACAAACAAAAAATGTATATATATATAAATTGTTTTCTTTTTTTAAAGAAAATCATAGAACACTTAAATCAGACTGACCCCAAACCTTTACAGTTTCCCTTTAGAAGAGAAAAATAGAACACATTTCTCACCATGGAGACAGATAAAAAAAAGCATGCTTGATATCTATGACTTCTGGGAGTTAACACAAAGCAATTAAATTAATATTCCTATAAAATGTTTTACGTTTAAAACTCTGTTATTTTTAGCCTGCATTAATTAATTGAAGTGTGGAAATCGTTTGCTAGTGAACA